>NC_056735.1:1295821098-1295838598 GCF_019279795.1 Protopterus annectens
TAAACCTATTACACACCTATAGCATTTATGCATGTTACATTACATGTTAACTTAAGTGTCCTGCAAGTGGTGGGCTCTGGAACCCATGTGTCCATCATAATAGCAGTACTTCCACCACCAGCTATTGGACACACTAATATACATGTTTTCCATTACACAACACACACTATGATGGCTTACATCTTGTCAGTCAGTGCTGATCTGCACAGTTGATGGGTATGGCCCACTACCCATAGGGACAGACACTATTTTCCATAGCAGTTGTTCAAACTGGACATCATTACAACAACAACACCTGATGGCACATATAAATCATTCTACATCATCTATCCCATTACTATGGACCAAGTACTACATTCAATTACATGCATATATACTTCACATACCTGCTGTGGAAATTATGTATGTTCTGGATAGTTTGCTGGATGTTTTTTTTTTTTGCTTTGGCTTTGCCTTTGGCTTTCACTCTATATATCTCGGTCTCTCTCCAGTAAATGGATTGAGCTGCTTTGAATAGATTGCAGCATGGATTTTGTAGGTGACGCACATGATCAAGTGATGGTCTCTGCACCAATCAGTGTCCTCCACTTGCTACCTGTATGCAGCATGCTGTGTAGTACTTCCAATTAACATTGTCATGGCAACCCACTACTATAAATCCCTAAATCATGTGGGCATAGTCCCTTTACCTTTCCTGTATGGTGGACATCCTTCCTGTGTGTTGGCAGCAGTGTTACAGACAGCAGGTAGCAATACCTCTTACAAGAGAACCTGCACTCTCAGGCCAGCTACATATCTGTATGAGGTTCCAGAACTACAAAACGGTGTGAGAGTAGTGTTGTTGTATGCATTGTATAGCACCAGTGTTACAGGGTTTGTGTGTACATACTAGTTTAACATGGACTGCAGTCTGTCTGCATAGCTCTCAACTGTGGGCCTATCCACATGATGGCCAGAGGATTGGATGTTATGTTATGTCGGTCCATCACACATGTCTTGTCTCAGATATATCACTAGCATTCTGTCAGTTGAGTGATATCAGTACATGACTACATCCATTTGTGTTTCTGACTTCATATTCCTGACTAAGGTTATGTTGCAAACAATCCTGTCACACCAGCAACTGTCTCAGTATATAACAACAATATTGCAAATATGGCCTTGTGTTCCTGCCTCTGTCCTCCACCTATATACCAGGCTTTGCCCATATGTCATGCAGTAAGAGGTTAAGTAGTGTCCTATGCTTATGTCATGCTGCCATTCCTGCCATCATTCCAGTGATGTTGTGGTCCCCACACATATTGTGGGATAGGGTCCATATATGTGTGGGCTACAGCTGGACAAAACATGTGTGCCCTTGTGCAGTCCAGAGGTCAGTATATGTAACATTATTATATGCCCCTATAAGTCTTTCTATAGGAGAGGGGTATGCACCATATATATAACCTAGGCTGTTACAACGTGTGAGGGATATCAGTACTAAGACTCCTTAAGGTATATGGCTGTGCATTTTCAGGTAAGATAAATGGTATGCTTAATTATTATTACACATCAAAGCACCACCCAGTGAGGAGGGTAGAGTCTATGGCAACCACAAGGGGTATCACTCCATCAACCACCAGGTCCTGTGCAATGCTCAGGGCATTATCATGAATGTGTATGCTGGCAGCCCTGACAGTTATCATGACTCCAATATCTGGCATGCATCACAACTGTACCAGATGTTTTCCAGGGGATACATCCCATATGGCCATCTACTGGGGGATGCTGGCTACACACTGGAACCGTGGATGATGACACCAATCAGAAATTAACACACACCTACTGAAGAATGTCATAATGAGGCACACACACAAACTAGGAACATCATAGAGTGTGTGTTTGGGCTGCTCAAGTCACAGTTCCATTGCCTCAATATATCTGGTGGAGCCCTGCAGTACTCTCCAGCCACATGTGCACAGATGCTCACAGTATGTGGCATGCTACACAATATGATGCTGTGGAAACAGCTGCAGCAGGATCATCATATGGACAGGACACATAGCCCCCCATCGGTGCTAAGGTCCCACGGCTACAGCCACACCCACAGGGGGACTCAGAGGAGGAACCTCCTGGGGCTGTCCCTGTAGGCAGACATAGCCATGCCCGGTATGCCCTGGCCTAGGCAAACAGACAACAGATAGCATATGCACTGACAATTTAGGGTCCTAGGGACTGACACCTTACTCTAACTCGCATACATAGTAAAAAGGATGCCAGTCCCACCACACAAGTAGTAGTCATCCTCTACTTCTTAAACAATGGCATGATCTTAACCTGGATCTCAGTTTTAAATATATGCAACTTATTATAAGCTATTTCACACCACTCGAAAATGAACTAAAAAGTAAAATTGAACAACTAAATAAAGAATTGAGTGAATGATTCAAGCAGGAAATATGCTCTAATAAATTAGATCATATTTACACTCAAATACGGGCGTTTAGTGACAGGTTACAATTGGGAAGGCACCGCAAATTACAGAGGGACTTCCGTTATTTTTCTGCAGGGAATGTCTTCATCTGGCCGAGATTTACACCTTCGGCACCCAATAATGAAAGGGATCTGCCCCTCTCTACATCAACGGAAGTGACTGTTACTGAAACTGTACACGTGATATCATCTGGCGTCCAGCCTGAGAGTCTTGCTTCCAGTGCAAGCTCTGATGCTGTTTTTGCTACACCACCTGAGGATATTTCAACCATTGGTAGTGAGAATGCGTTTCCCACTCCGCTTCCTAACCAGGAAGCATACAAGAACTTAGGTGTCTCTGCACGGACTGGAGCCATACCCAAAGTTTTGCCTTTAAAAGGGGATAATGAGCAGAGCCGTTTTTTACCCTACCCCATCAAGAAATTCGGAGAAAGAAGAGGGCGTGTAAACAGTTGGGACAAACGAAAGAGAAAAGACTCCGAAGAAGGAACACAACACAGGCAGCGTCGCAGACAATAGACTGTTTGTTTTTTAACTTGTCAAGGTCAGTATTGTCTCATTCAGATGTATCTCTTTTAAACAAAGGACTCACTTTTATACCTTCCCAAGGAAGTGATTTACACACAGTATGTGTGGACATTAGACTCTTTGCAAGAAATGTGGCTCTTAAATTGATGTTTGGCAACAAAGATGGTGCTGATATCAGTAAGCAATGTGCTGTTTCATTGTTCAAAGCTAAAAGTGTTTTTCTCCCCCCTTCCACCTCATTTAGAATGTTTTGTTAGAGTATGTGAACATGATCTCTATGATTATTTTTATGGTAGCAAAAATAAATGCACATACTACAATATGAGCAAATGTGAAAGTTTGGCATTGAAATCTTTAATAGAGAATGATTCAATAACCATTAGACCGGCTGACAAGGGAGGGGGGTTTGTATTGTTTGATACTGAAGATTATGTTTCCTATATGTTAGATATGCTTGCTGATGATAAAACATACAGACTGATCTCTCTTGATATTTTGCATGAGTTCCATAAAGCGATAGATGATTGCGTATATGACATGCTTATGTGTCGACAACTTGATATAGATGTGTTCAACATTTTTCATAAAGAGAGTGTACAAATACCTATAATAAAGGGCCTCCCCAAGATGCACAAAAATATATATCCTCCACCTTTGCGACCCATTGTTTCTGGGGATGGTTGGGCCACAGACAACATCTCCTTTTACTTGGAGAAGACCCTTCGACCTTTGGTAAATCAAATACCTACTATTTTGAAGGACACATACCAGCTTTTAGAGGCTCTAGAAAGCATGGACACAGCCCTTATGATAGGCAAGCACCTATTGGTTACGCTTGATGTGAAAAACCTTTTTACTTGTATTCCTAATGACGCAGGAACACAAGCAATCAGAGAACTTCTGATCACCAACACTGCTTTTAGTAATGATAGACATATTTTGATATGTCAGTTGTTAGAACTAGTCCTATCGTATAACGTTTTTTCATTTGGAAACTACATTTACCATCAAAAATGGGGAGTGACAATGGGCACCTCGTGTGCCAACACATATGCCAACCTGGTGATGTATCACTGGGAGAAACAATTTATGTTCAGTCATGAGTTGTTCCAAAAGGTTGTCATCTACAGGAGGTTTGTAGATGACATGCTGTTAGTATGGGATGGATCAAGACATGAATTTGAAACATTTCTTGTTTATTTAGAAAGTACCAGTGATTTCCTTAGATTCACTTCAGAGATATCCCCCACTGAAATTAATTTTTTGGACGTAACCTTGTCCATACAGGAAGGTAGGCTGGTTTCAACTTTATACAGGAAAGCATGTTGGAAAAACACGCTTCTATCCTTTAACAGCATGCACCCCAGACATACGTTCCCTGGTATAGTCAGGAGCCAATTTACTAGGATAGCTAGGCTGTGTAAGAATGAAACATCAAGGTACTTGGAAGCTAATTCAATGCAAGATTTATTTTTACAAAGAGGATATGATTCCAACATGGTAAAGAGAATTAGGTCTGAAGTTTTGAATGAGGCAAGACCTTTTATGTCTAATAAAATTTTCAGTCAAGCGTCAAAGATGAACTTGAAAGATGATACAGATGTCATTAGGATCACCATCACTTACACCAATGACAATAAGTCACTGAAGAATATTATATGCAGCAATTGGAAATTGCTAACTGTAGATGACCATACCAGGAGGTTAGTAGGTGATCAACCTAACTTTGCGTATAGAAATCACAAAAATCTCAAAAGATTGCTATGTAATAATCCAAGAATAGATACTAATGTAGGAACATTAACAAAAAATGTAGGTAAGGCTGGCACCTACACATGTGAGAAATGTAATATGTGTAGGTATGTAACTACAGATCAGGTCTTTGTGCATCCCTATTTGAACTTTACGTTCATTCCTAGATTTCATGCTTGCTGTGATACTGAGAGCGTCATATACTTGGCAAATTGTAATACATGCCCGGCGTTCTATGTAGGACTTACTAAGAGAAAATTGAAACAAAGAATTTACAACCATGTCTATGACATCAGACAACATAAAGAACAGAATGCGTTAGCGAAACATGTCATGGAATACACTACACACATGTTTAACTTTAGAGCCCTACAAATAGTTAAACACAGCAATAGAGGGGGTGACCATATGAATTTATTGGAGAACATTGAACTACAATGGATTTTTAAGTTAAATTAAGTTTACCACCGGGCATTAATCAATATGTATCCCTTAGATCAGTGCTTAAGAGCAGGTAGTACCTGCTCTATTCACCCTCCATATTTTAGACCCTTAATGGATCAGAATGTTCTTATTTGTTTTTGCAACCATGATTTTTATGCATATATAGTTCATTATGTGTATGATAGTTTTGCATTAAGTATTTGTTGATTTTATCATGTTTTTATATAAATTATGCATTTTATTATTCATCTTTTAAATATATATGCTATGTCTGTTGTTGGTAGTTTATATGCGTTACAGGTCTGTACAGTATATGTATATCTATAGGTTTTGTGGCTGTGATACTAATATGTAGCATTTCATTAATGACATCAAAGTATGTATGGTGTCTTTAAAGCCAGAGCTCTCATTCAGCATTTAATTGCTTAATTGCTTAATTAACTTGTATTAAAATACTAATTGAGCTTTCTTAGGGTATTTAAACTCACTGTTTCATTGTTAAATTAGATCTGAAGAAGCGTGTGTTACTACACGCGAAAGCACTTATCTCCTTGTGTGCTGTACTTTTAATAAAAGACTCTGAATTTTACAAGTTGGAGTTTCGAATCTTTATAGAATTGTTACAGGATTTTATGCTGTGGTGAGCCTTCCAGTGTTTGGTTTCTTCATAGTAAAAAGGATGCCAGTCACACCACACAACCAGTAACTTACCATGTATTGGCTGTGTACTGCATGTATCAGACTTAGCCAGCCCTGCAACACAGATATCTCAACTGCTGCATTCACAAGATAAGTCACTCTTCTTTACAACAAATGTATGGGATACTAGACTATTGTAGCATATGCATGCACCTGCTGCATGTATGCAAGGGAATAGAGTTGGGTTACTGGGCTACTTACAGAGAAATAATAGCTATGTAGAACAACAGGTACTCTGTCCAAAACCGACTGTCCCATAATATGCATTAGGTCGCAAGGCAGCAAAACCCACTGCAGTATGCAAGGAAAATGCCAAACAGCTCGGGTCATAGGCCAGACACACGACTGTCAATGCTAGAGTCCCCCACCCACAACACATCAGTGTTCCCATACAGCTGCGGTAACAGTATGTTTGCATGGATATATCAGCAGACCACACAGTCCCAGGGCTGTCCCAAACAACCTGGCTACATGTTCTATTTTCCAAAGTATGCAGAGGTCAAAGTGTAAGTTGGTCTGCTGTTGATAGTGTCAAGAATTAAAATGCACTTTCTGGTGGCTGGTGTGGCTCAGTGGGCTAAGGACATTGGCATGCTTGATGGTGTTCATGATTTGAAGCTGGCTGCACCTACAACTTTTGCATGTGAGGTACTCCTATGATAGGAGTCCCACAGACTGTCAATATGTCCCAATCTGTGACTGCAGGAAAGCTGGACAAAGCCAGAGACAATGGAGGGACAGAGGGCCATACCTACAGACATTATACATGATGTAAGTAACCTAGAAGGTGGCTATTATAACAGCAGGTTGCAACGAGTCAGAGTAGCAGTAGGATGTAAAGGCCATCCCTTAACTCTGTCAGCACTTACAACAATTCAGTGGGCTCAGTTTAGTAGTATATTACCGGAAAACACAATTGTATGAGGAACAGAGCAAACATGGGGCATACTTCTCAACCTCCTAATGCAAACATTCTGTACAAAGGTTGACAAAATGGGGGTACAAATAGGGACTTATTTTAAATATTGCTCTTATAAATGTAGAAAGTTTGTAGAGTAACAGGATTTGTTTTAATATACATTTTCTTATGGATTTGAAGTCTGAAACTCAAATGTATGTCAATATTTAGTGCCTACAATCCTGTGATCATCCGAGTGATTTGCCAGGAAAATAGAGGAACAGGCCAAAAATATGTGCCAAAAATCTGGACATTCTTCGGACATTTGTAGAGTCGAGTGGTATGATATGAGGCAGAATGCTGGACATTCTGCTAAAATATGTACAGTGAGAGGTGTGAAGATTGTCACCCTATTTGTGGTGTTACAGCATGTACCCCGGTCACATCATACCGACAACCATGTAGAGCAGGAAATCTGGACAAGGCCATGAATAGTATTGGGACAAAGGCCCGAATATAAGGAGAAGGATTAACTACTGGCCAGACAAATGTAGACAGTTCAGAGAATAGCAGGTCATGCAGTAGCATTGGTTTCCTGGTGTGTATGGAGTCAGTAACTCAAATGTCTGTCATCATTTCCTAATGTCAGTCTATAATGATTTGCCACAGATGTACCAGAAAATCACAATGCTATGTAAAACGTACCGTACAAATGATGCAAAACTAAGTACAGTCTATTACAATCTGTACAGTAAATAGGTATGCGTTATATATTGCATTCAGCACACAACCAGGGAATCCCTTGGACAAAATATCAGTGGAGTTCTGGACTGTTGAATCAGGTGCAACAGCTAATTGCCTGCAGCACACAAAATCCCAGACTGGAGTACAGGTAGGTCTGGCCTGGAGTCACCTTGAAAGTACTGACAGTCACACTGGGCATGCTCCTACACTTAGTTAACTGGAGCCCATGTCTGATGCCTCATCTACCTAAAGAACTGATATGTGCAAATATGCCTGTGCATACAGACAGCTATATATATATATATATATATATATATATATATATATATATATATATATATATATATATATATATATATATATATGTACACACACACACACACACACACACAGTGGTGGCTGGTGACTCCAAATCAAAGGGGGGCTGCAGGAGACAGCTGAATGGGTGGGGCCAATGGGAATGGGGTGTGGCCAACTAGAAAGGGGTGGGGCTATGCTCAAAACCACAAAAACTGGAACTTTAAGTACGCTGCCTTAGGTTCCAAACCGTCATTATGAGTCTCCAATCAAGACAAATGAAGTGTAAAAGAAAAACAAGTATTTCAATGCATTGGCTGCATGACAGCTTACTTAATATCTAGATGGAAACAAAAAGGTTGCAAGGCATAAAAAAATAAATTACTTTTTAAATACATTACTGGAATGCAGTCAAAGTCAAGTATAAAAAAAAACAAGCAGCACTTAACTCAAACCACTTTTCCTTGCATTGCAGTTCTAATTATAATTTATATTTAGCTTTATTAAAGTACCAAGTAACATGCTGAAATTAGCAATATCTGTGATATCCCCACTTGTAAAAATGTTTCTTATCCAAAAGAGACCTGCTGCCTGACAACAACTATCTACTTGTTTCATGGGGAAAACATAAGCAAAGGAAGAAATGAACAGTAAACAAGAAACAAGCTCAAGATAAATTGCTTAAAGGATTACTGCACAGGTTATTGACCACACATGATAGATTGGCATTCTATTTAGTTTATGGGTAAAGCCTGCAAAGATGACTGCAAGTCTCCAACAATGGCAATGAGCTTCTTAAAATACTGTAATCCTGTCGTTTATTACAAATACTGTCATATGCATTTCAATACCCAAGGCTTATACAGTATCCAGTTATGTAAGTATTCTCTGCATGGCAACAACAAAAAGGATTTCAATTTTGGTAATTCTTTAACAGTATGCTTATTAAAGCTTACTTGCATCTTACAATCTCAGACAAGCTTACCTGATGGTCATGAAAGCATTGCTACTTAAACATAGAGTAATGGGCACTTTTTGAATAATAAGAAGCATAAATCAACAGTATAAAAATATGACAGAAAACCAGAACATTCTGCTAAATCAAGCAAGGACAGATGAAAAGCCACTGTAGTACTTGTGTCTACCTTGGATGGTGGGATATTCTGCACACTTACACTGCTTGCACACATCCAGAGTCACTAAATGGGCGAGTGGGGGTGCAACAAGTGTGTCACAATTTGAAATGTCTCTGGCTGACTGTGATGTCCCTGACACATTTGTCATACCTCTCAACCTCAGAGCATGAAATCTGGACAAAGACATACATAGAAGTGGGACAAAGGCCAAAAATAAGGACAATATTTAAATATTGCTCTTATAAACTTTCTAATAGAATAGTAGGTCTTGCACTAGTGTGGATTTTCAGAAGGATATGATATCTGAAACTCAAATGTCTGTCATTATTTTCTAAATTCAATCTTTAATGATCTGCCTCTAATTTGCCAGAAAAACACAATTTTATGAAAAATGGACCAAAAATGTGATGCAAAAATATAAAGTAGTCACACAATACAGCTGGGAACCTGTCAAAGAAAGGACACTTTTTTAATATTAGTACTGTTAACTTGAGCAGCTGACAAAATAAACGAATACACATGCATTTCTGAAATAAAAGTAATCTATAACTCTGATTATTACAGTTATTTATTAATTGTAAACCCTCCACATTTTCTTCCAAAATTGCCATTTTGTGGAGGTATTATTAGAGGGAGAGCAACATTTTGAGCCAAAATCGGGGACAGTTGAGCGGTTTGGATATGCCTAATTCTATAATGCAATTTATTTGCACGTACCTCTCAACCTGTTAACGCAGGAAATCTTGACAAGGCCAAATATATTGGGGAACATACAAATAGTACTAAATATTACTCTTGTATAAACTTAGTTGATAGAATAACAGGTATTGCTTTAGCATGCATTTTTCTGAAGGTTATAAAGTCTGAAACTCAATGTCTCATTATTTAGTGACTTAATCCCTAAATGATTTGCCAGAAAACCACACATTTTATGAGGAACAAACCAAAAATAAGAAGCAAAAATCTATTAATTCTGTGAAAATATGGACAGTTGAGAGGTATAGTTCAGCCGGGTCTGTCTCTGAGTTTGCCACCCTTCCCCCTCACAAAATCATGGTCGAATGGAGCCTCGCCCCACAGCCATTCCAATGTCCCATTACTTGGCTATTTCACCCCATTTATCATAAATACTGTAATGTGCATACTGCTTTACTTCTACGATGATTTGGATTTCATTTGAAAGTTTTATTTTGCATTTTACAGCACAAACTCTAAGACATCTGGTAAACAATGCAATGCAGTCTAACAATGAAAATAGAGTTAGCATTAAAACTTCTCTGCCCTTGAAACTCACATTCATTGAAACAGCATTGAAATCCACATTCAAAGAAAATACATTTGGTTAGTATAAAGATTAACTTTGGGCTGTTTTCAAATGATAGGCCCCTTACACACAAGATATACATGTATTGTGTGATACACCTTCCTGATTGTATTAAATTATATTCCTTGTATAATACAGTATGGTTGTTAGAGGGTGTTTTAAATGTATTGTTTTGAACATTTTTCCAGTAAACGATGAAACAAAATGCATGCACCAATAATGACAAAACTGTCCAATTGAAAAGATTTCCATCATAAAAGTCTACTTAAACTTCTACAATCCACCAGTATCAGTAAATATGCACAGTCTCTGCAGAATTAAAATCTATAAAATTCCACATTAACGAGATCTGTAACTAATGAAGTGGTTGCTGCTAGCAAACAACTTTATATTTCATTGTTTTATCTACAAATAAAATGCCTGCATCTTCGCCAGAGGACATTCTCACTACGGCAGCATCGACCCCCCCTGTGGGAGTACAACACATAGCCTTCTGCATCAAAAGAAAGTGCATTACCTGTTGTGCTATTAACAATGCAAGCAGACTTAGCATAAGCAGCACTAAACTTCTCTTCCCCTGCAGCTCTCAGCTCCTTATAAAATCTACTCGACACTCAACTGTATCTCTCAACTTCCCAGCACAAGAAATCTGGAAAAAGCCAAAATTTATTGGGGGTAAAAGCCCAAAAACAAGGGACACATATTAAACATTGCTTGTATAATCTTGGAAAGCAATATAAAATGCTGTGTTACCACCATACATTTCACTGACAAGTCTAGAACCCTGTGCAAAACAGTCAGAGCAACATACCACTATGCCAAATCAGCTGTTTTATGAAAGAGAGGAAGACTGAAACTTAAATGGCTACCATTTAGTGAATTCAGTTCTCACCCTAGCTATCAACCTCTTAGCATAAAACACCTGGACAAAGCCAGTAATGTGGGAATACAGCCCTCAAACATATTCAGTAAATTCAGTTCTCACCATATCTCTCAACCTTAGCACAAAAAGCCTGGACGAAGCCAATAATGGGGGAATACAGTCCCAAAAATAGGGACAAATTTCAAATATTCATCTTATAAACTTAGAGAATTTCTAGAATAAAATATTTTGTGTTACAATGTACTTTCTGAAGAATATGAAGTCTGAAATTCAAATGCCTGTCAATTTTATTTAACATTTGTTAACCAGGAAAGTCTGACTTGGAACAAAAGCCAATTTGCAGCAGAGGCCCAGGGAGAAATACTGCAGACATTTGTAACATGGGAAGACACCAGAGCAAACACAAACACAAACACAGGGAGGACATGCAGACTAAAACAGAAGGCATCCCAGCCACAAATCAAACCAGAGTACCTCTAGCTGTGAGGCAACAATGCAATCACTGCACCATCAGCTATCTAAGCAATTAAAAATCTAAAAACCACAGATTTTATGATGAACAGAACAGAACAAAATATGAGGCAAAAATCTGCAAATGTTTCACAGATGGTGGTGGGTAGGGAATTCAGGCTCGTGTTACCTGAACCCAGGGTACAGGGTTCAAGCTTGAGGTATTCTCTAACCACCACCAGGTATCCTGAGTTATCTCTATAACCACCTGCATCACACACACCATATGATCAAAGCAAAGAGAATTAAATAATGTTGTTGTATAATAGCAATAACCCACACGTGGGTAATGCTGGATTTACCCACGGTTGTCTTTGTTTGGTCACTCGGGCTTCGCTCTCGTGACCAAACCACACCAACCATGGGTAAATCCAGCATTACCCACACCCAGGCATGGGTTATTGCTTAAATACATAACATATGATCTCTATTTTACTAAAATCTATATATTTTACACTGTTCTAAAGAAGTCTGCTTGCAGTAAGATGAAAACACTCAATTATTACATATGTTTGTCTGTCAGCTTTTGTGGTTAGCAGTTTTTAGATTACTGCTTTCTGTTTACCTGACCATCAGTGGAAGAGTTTCAGTTTTTAATTATAGATACTTGCTGTTTCACTATGGTTTCCTATGCCAAACTGAAATTCTCCCATGCAAACATATTAAAGCTGACTGAAGGCAGCAACGAGATACCATTCAGCCTGCAGGGAGCTATAGAGACCCTAGCTTGTAAAGATTCTAGCTGTGCTAACCTTACCCTCCACGGAAAGCCTTTGTACTAATATTACCATCATACAGATATTAATGTAGATAATAATGAAGTGTTGCTATGAATGTTTGTCAAGACTAATATTAGTGATAAGAATTTGATACTTTAAAAAAGTGACTTCATGACCATTTCTGGGAGTCATGAGAACTGTATTATAGTACTGATGGTAACAATCAGTTGTAAGCAGTGGCCAAAGAAGGCTATAAAGTCACCAGAGATTAGGCCAAAGTCCTGGAATTTGACTAAAGTGAAAATACAGGAGTTCAAGGAAAAGGCTCAAGGCTCTATCACCTCTGGAAGAAAACAAAATAGATGGAACTGAAGATGAATGGCAATGTCTCAAAATACTTACGAAACAGTATTCTAAAACACACAAACCAGCGAAAAGTGAACCAAAGGACAAGAGAATTGCTCCAATCAACAAACCACTTTATTCAGGATACTTCTTGAAGTGCGAAACATACACGTACACTTTTCATTGCTAAAATCCAGCTAACTCCCTCAGAAGACAAAGTAACACAGACCACAATGGTATTTAAATAGTAACTCTGTACCTTAATAAATCAATCAATCAATTAATTTGACTTAATTGAAAATAGATTTAAACATATATTAGTGAACCCTGAATAACAACATAAGAAATGTATACAGAACCAAATTTTAATTTTAATTTTAAACAAGCCAATGTTAAAAAGAAAGGTGGCTGTCACCAGAATTTAAAAGACAACAACACAAGGAAAACTGGTTATCTTGATACAGTCGCTATATCAGCAGTTCGTCATACTAAAATTATTCTTAATAATTAAAAAAAATTTTTCTCTATTATTATTGGTATTATTTTGAATTTAAAATTCAAAATTAAGTAATTTAAAAAGGCTTGGGTTTAAAAATGCTTGCATTTAAAATGAGCTAGAAACACCTAAACGCATATATATAAAAACTTTGTAGTCCTTGATTAAATCATACAATAATCTAAATGTACCCAAATTAATGGAAATCTACTATAATAGAAGTGTAATTCCTATCTCTCAACACTACGACTACAATAAATAGGGTCATAATTAATACATAATAAATAATAATAAATAAAGACCTATGCATAATGAATAATAATTAATAAAATATATGTATATACATAAAATTATTATTATTATTATTATTACTCACTATAATAATTTATTTCTAAATTAAATTTATCCTAGTTTTAATTTAAATTATGTACACTAAGTACTACAACATGAAAGTGATAGCATGAAAATTACAGATTAATTTAATTCAATTTAACTATGAAACTATAAAATATCCAAATACTACAATAACTAGTAAATTTAAATATTACAAATTTATTATTATTATATTATAATTTTAAGACTTTAAAATGTTCAAGTAACTAAGAAAATAATTAGTAAAATAATTAATAAAATAATATAATAATTAATTAAACATTATCTTTCCAAATTCTTAAGTCTTAAAATGCATTTAATAGACGACAATTCATTAATACCAGGAAATTGGTTGGCATTTGTCGCCAATTGCCAAATAAGTTCTTTCCTTTCCAATTTTAATGGCTCATACGAGCTCCTAGGATCTTCAGTAACCTGATCAATGATTTTAAATTTGAAAGAGTGGCCTTCATTCAAGTGACAGTGCCTAGCAAGTGCATTTTCTAACTTCTCTCTATTAATGCTATAAGTATGTTCGTAAATCCTTTCCTGTAGTTTTCTATCAGTTTTTCCAATATAGAAGGCTGCACACTTCACACACTTAGCCATATAGACCACTTGACGGCTACTACAATTAAATTTATCTTTTATTTTGTAAGTATGATTTTTTATTGTAAAGGTGCAGCCTTCTTCAATAAACTTGCAGTAATTGCACATATTGCATTTGAACATACCTCCGTTAGTCCTAATGTTAGTGTTTTTGAATTGTAGAATTTCCTTAAAATTCTGGCCTCTCTTATAGACAATTTTTGGTTTATCAGGTAATATACCCCTCCAATTGCTATCCGACATTAATAAATGCCAATTTTTATTCAAGATGTTCTTAATGTCAAATGCATTCAAATTAAAACAAGTGATAAAACTACAGGAAAATGGTGTCTTTACTTCATTCATTACTGTTTGTACTAACTCATTATTTTCCAATAGTGACGTCCCTAATATCGGTGTATACGTCCCCTCCCATCTCTTATTCTTAACTTCAGTAGTTATATTGTCAATAAATTCACTCGGGTACCCTCTCTGCAGGAAAAATTTTTCAAGAAGTTGACATTCGTCAATAAAATCAGTGTCCTTTATTGTCATTCTTGCCGCCCTAACTAATTGGCCTTTGACGACCGCTTTTTTCTGAAAAACTGGGTGGCTACTTGAAAAATGAAGGAATGTATTAGAATAAGTCTCCTTCCTATAAATAGTGGAAACAAATCTTTCATTAGCATAGTCTTTTTTTAGGTTGACATCTAAATAATTAATATTGTCTTTACTATATTTAGATGTAAACTCCAGGAAGTCAGTACTATTGTTCAAGGTTGACATAAGTCTATCTATACCTTCTGGTTGGTCCTCGTAAATCATAAAAATATCATTGAGGAATCTTGTATAAAAGACAATTTTGTCTTTAAAACTCACATTTTCAAATACGGTAAACCTCTCCCAACGTGCCATTACCAGATTGGCAATACTGGCACCACACGGGGACCCCATAGCAACCCCGATCTTTTGATGGAAAATTTCCTTGTTAAACAAGATAAAATTATAGGAGAGGACCGTGTCAATTAATTCTCCCACAAGTTGAATTTCACTAATATGTGACCCTAATAGTCTCAACATATCACTGACCCATTCTATTGCCTTATTATGAGGTATGCATGAGTAAAGGTCTTTGACATCAACTGTAACAAACAATCCTGTGCTTGAAAATTGTAGATCATTGATGAATTTAAGAAAAGACCATGAGTCTTTTGAAATCTGCTTTTCTAGCTTAATATATTTTTGAAGAATTTTATCAATCACTTTCGCACAGGTATAAGTCATGCTACCCCTGCCATCCACCAATGGCCTCATAGGTGGGTCATCCAGGTTTTTATGGACCTTAGGGATCCCAAAAAGAACAGGTGTTTTAACTCATGGTTGTTGTAAGTAATTATACAAATCATTATCTATCCTCCTTTCAATAAACAATTCCTCATATAATGACTTAATTCTACTAGCTGCTAAGTTCATTTCATTCAAGGATGATTTAGAGTAAGTATTACTTTCCAAAATCATTGTCATTCTATTCTTGTAGTCACTGTTAAACATTATAACCAATCCTCCGCCTTTGTCAGGCTTCATAACACGGATGGGTGCCTGCTTTAATAGTCTTAATAACTCTCTTTCTTCTCTTGTCATATTAAATTTATACCTATTTTTAATTTTCTTCAAATTCCATAGATCTACTTCCATAATTCTTTCAAAAAGTATTAATGAAGGATGAAGGGGGGATTGTACACACTCGATACAAAAAATCAGATCTTTCACTGAAATTCTCCCCCATCAAAAATAGTAAATTCAACTTCCTTGTCTCAAAATAGCCTGGGCAAAGATGATGGAACAGATGTAGCTGAGACATATAGGGAAATAAATAATTATCAAGCTGGTAGTGAAGTGCAGAGGTCCAAAAAGTTACCAAAAGAAAGTGCAAGAAGTGTGAGTCAGGCAGAGCCTTGCCATCCCCCACTTTCATGTCATTTGCAGCAGGTGCCCCAGCTGCTAGTCAGACACAGGTCTCATCATAGAGCATTATTTTTGCCAAGATAGCTGGCAACCTACTTAGCTTTAGTGAAGAGCATGGTTACTGGGAAATGGGGAATTGACATTTAAGTGGAAAGTGGAAAACAGTGTTTGTATCTGAGTGGATTTTGCCGTACAGGTAGAAAGGAACTGCAACAAACTAATCAGACAGTAGTGATTCACTTACTTTTCATTTATGAGGTGATTCTTTGATGTTATTCTGATTTTCATACTTTGTGTGTTTTTGTGTGTCTGTAATGAACTTCCTTACCATCTGCAGGCCTTTACAGTCTACTGCTAACATCTATACTATGAAAAACATATATAGCCAATGTAACTGGTTTTCGCTACAGTCTAGTTTTGCAGAAGTAATTAGATAGCCCTTCCAAAATACCATACTGGCAGCAGTAGCACCAGCATTTCCTCTGACATAAAAAAAACAATGCTTTAAGAAAATTAGTGATGTAATATTAACACCAGGCTGGTAAATACTGTATAGTATTCCATGATTTTCCATTAATGACACTGGCCATAAGCCTAATTTTTGCAGCAATGCATTTTATTAGCAAGGATCGTTTCAGCTTTCTTAAAAACCTGTCCCACTTCTGAACTAACATTACTATGTTTGCTACTGCAAAAGAAATAAGTCTGGGTCTGCTCTAAAAACATCAACTATCAAGAAGGCAAAAAAAAAACCTCAGGATAACACGCTTCATATAAATTTGTCTCCTGCTCTTGTGCTTCTCTCTCTCTCTCTCTGCACTCCCTTAAGTTAAAAAGTCATTACACAAATCTCATGCAAGATGCTACTCATTAATAACGTCCAACATGTAGAAAACAGCAGCAGCTACTCGAACCATGTTGATTTCAGATCATAGATAGTGAGCTAGCAGTAGTTTTAAATATTACCGATGTAGTGTTAGAAACTATCAAGTCACTTAAAACCTATTTTAATGGGTTTGCACTTCTCTAAACAAATGCAAGCAGACATATGCAGACACACAGTGATGTTATTTTAATTTCTAAACATGCTACAGTAAGATGGTATTTAGTAACTGCAAAAATTATGAGCTTAATTAGGTTCCAGAAAGCATTACAGCTAACTTTTACTTCTCTTACATTTCCCATATTTGTATACTCGCAGACACACGTGCACACACACGTGCACACACACGCAAACACACAGACGCGAACACACACAAACACACACACACAGAGACACATACACAGAGACACACACACACACACACACACACACACACACACACACA
>NC_056735.1:1295841098-1295931098 GCF_019279795.1 Protopterus annectens
TGCAAGTCCCTGCAACAATGGTGTGGATGACAGGGATGTGGCACATGTATTATCACATGCACAGGGTGTGGTATGGGGGAGCCAGAGGCCTATGCTGTGCCAAACAGTTGACAGCATGTGTGTGAGTCAGGAAGGGGTGTTGGCTAGCTGGGACATGGAGAGGTGCCAGGTGTGTCTGTTTGTGACCTGCATGTGACAGTGATGTTTGAGTGAATGCATGTACACAGTTAAGCCCAGTGCTAGCCCTACATGTGTGTATGTTGGACAGCTGTGGACCATGCATGGTAGAGTGGACAGTTTGCTGTCTACAGCCCTGAGCACAGGAGCTGGCTCTGCCAGGAGTGGCACTGGCACCACTATGCCCAGTGTCAGATGCAGTGCTAGTATCTGACAATGACTGGTGTCTGGACCAGTCCCCCATGGAACTGTCCAGGACCACGTACCCATGGCCTGCCACATCATGGTATGGGCAGCACACTCCCTTCTGTAGTGCTAGAAGTGCTGCCACTACTGGAGCATGAGTGTGCATGGCCACTTGGAATCTCAGCAGATGGTGTTGCTGACCTACGTCCTCCTGTCTAATGCCCGACTCTAACCAGATATTCCAGATGATCCAGCACAGACAATGTATAGTCATGGACTGACAATGTCTCACCCCACCATCTGTCCACTACATCAGTGAAATGATTCATGGTGTCACCAATGTGATGGATTGAGTCACGGATGTCAGACTGTGCTGCATCCATAATCCTGAGCATCCATCTGGTGTTGCATTCGGAATGTGCCTGTGCCTCCATGAAGGACCGAAACATGGTTGATTGACCCGTGATGGGACACCTGTGACAGGTGGTGGATGGGCAGCAATCCTCCTTTGAGCATCCCTGTCAATCTACCATTGTGGGATCTCACCAGCTTTCTGGCTATGTCCAGTGTCTACGCTCACTGATGCCATAGTTGCCACACTCTCCTGTTCTGTGTCGCCACACTCTGACTGTCCAATATCTGTGGCCTCAGGGGACTGGGTATGTGTGGGCATACTGACTGTGTGTGGGGACAATGGGAGAGGAAGTGGGATGTCAACCCATGGGACAGATTCAGCCCCCAACAACCCCACCTGTGCCTCAGTATGACCACCATCATCAGAGTCTAATGAGACACTGACATCAGGTTGTGAGGGGAACACACTCTAACCCCCACGTTCAACTGTGAGGAAGAAGACAAAATAAGTACTTTATTATCTGCTCTGCTATGTATGGTAATCCACACACACATATAGCTGAGGAGCCACAACTGCATTATACATACCACATCTTATTTGTGATCCCATGCACAACACACAAACAGACTACAACATACACAGACAAGACAGGCCCCTTATAACATGCACTGCAGCTACATCCAGTGTAATATTGCCAGTACTATACATCTGTGAGATAAGCAATATGTTAGTGTATCTGATAGACCTACACCTAAAACATAGTGCACCCATCTTGAGCATACTATGCCAGTTATAGTATTACTGCCTCAGGTATGTACCAGCTCCATATTGTGTGTGAACAGGCATCTGTGAGTGATTGCCTCCTGTATAGCAGACTGCATAGACCTTCTCAACAATAAGTTTAAATGTGTTACTGCTACTGCAGATACACAATTGTGATTACCCATTTAATGCACTGCAGTTAACCCCTCTGAAATGGAACATACAAGAATTGTACTCTGGTTAAAAATAACAGTTGTGCCTAGGGCAAAATGGCAGCCTTTACATTCTTAGCATATATATGATCAATAAGACAACAGTATCACACTTACCAGGTACAGGACCTTGGACTCCTCCATACCTGACATACTTATGGAAATGTGAGGGGAGAGGTATTGTCAGCAATACCAAATGTGGCATTGTTAGAAGGTAATATGTGCATATATCAACATGTACAGTAGTTAATCTGATACTGCCTACATTGCTGGAATTGTGAATATGTGTGCACAGCTGTGCATTAAAACCAACCCCTCCCAATGCAGATAGACCTGACACCCATGTACTGGTATGCAGAGTTTGCTATAATGACTGATACAGTATTACAGTGATGAACACAAGAAGCTTACCTGGATGCTCCTCTAATGTGGATGCTGTGGCACCTACCTCCATGATGTATGGGATGATAGATGGTTGGGAGCCAGTGGATGATCCCAGGTTTGCCAGGAATTTCTCTGCGGCCAAGAGTGGTTGTTCTGCTGTAGGGCCTCTACTTGTGGCAGCATGGTCCCTGGCCACAGCGGCAGCCCTTTGCCATGCTGCATTGACCATATCTGTTGCCCGGTGTTGGACATACTCATAGGTTCTGTCCAGCAGCCCTATTTGGTTGACTGCTGTGACAAGGTCAGCCCACAGTGCTGCACATTGTTCACGATGCTGGTGACTCCTGGACAGCAGAATGTTATGATGCAGTCTGAGGCCATCCAGGATAACATTGTTTTCAGCGGGTGTACTTTATGCACTCGAAACACAAAAAACCCAAATCCAAATAACCCGACACATAAAGAGCGAACCGAAAATACGACGAACTTAGTAAAGCATGAAATTTAAAACCTCGAACCATCATAGTTGGCCAACCCACCACCCGCAACACACTACCTACCCAAACACAATAAAAAAAACACATACATACACTAACCAAAACCCTACTTCTAACCCTAAATTAAAGCACCAAACCCTACTGCTAACTCTACTCTAAACTCCACATACACAACTATCTATGGACTATCCTTAATCCCTCCCTAACCCTAAGGTCCGTAACTACCGCACACTTCCCCTATGGAGCTATACTGAAACAAACTAAATATTCCACACACATACACTTAACAAAACCCTACACTAAACCTTACATACATTATCTACACAAAACCTTACATACACTACCTACCTATGCACTTACTTTAACCCCTCCCTAACCCTAAGGTCTGTAACTATCGCACACTTACCTTACAGAGCTATACTGCAGATGGGACAACTATGCAAATTCGATATTTCCACTTTCGTGGTTTCATTTGTTCGACGTATTCGTGGTTCGCTCTTTACGTGTCATGCTATTTGGATTCAGGTTTTTCAGCTTTTGAGCATGTAAATTAGACCTGATTTCAGCATCTGAAAGTCGTGGGAGCCTCCTTTGATACATCCTTCTTGAAAGACAACAAAAGGGGAACACATCACAGGACCAGATATGTGGATATCCACTATGTACAGACCCTGCACAACCAAAATGGCCTGCACTACCCACTGCTACCTCTCATGTCATACTCCACAGTCTATCAACACACTATGTATGTGGCTATCACCAAAATAGTAGCAATACTGGTTATGTCCCTGTGTGTCATGACAGAGTGTGTTGTATGTCGCCACACCCATCAATGCTGTCTACTGTGGTGTGTCCCCTATGGGCAAATTCTCACTACTATGTCATACAGCCACTGTCAGACAAATAGGTGTGTGTTATTACAAGTATATGGGGACAGTCCAGCAACAACAGTGTGCCACAATGACAGACAGCAATGCAAACCGGCTGTAGTATATCTTCCCTGTAGGCGTCATACCTCTCCAGTACACAGATGTTTGTGGAATGTGTATGTGTACCTGATATATGTGGTCCTGTTGGCACAAACATGTGGATGTCTGGCAAAAGGTTGGCTAATAATTGATGGTTGTTGTCAGAATATAGAGAATCTGGCTGTTACACCCCAGAACCCTCAGAAAAAACTTATGCAACAGTAATTTCTGTCACTCTATACATACTCTTACTTTGTATAACCAATATGTACACTCTGTCGCTGAGGGTGGGCCTGTGTCCCCCCACTAATAATGGCTATGACCTGAATTTTGGCTGTAGGGGGTTGCCAGGTATGTTCGCCATAGCTCTCAAGTGATGAGATATGAATGGTAACAAAACAGTGACCTAGCCAGAGTACATCAGGGACAGTCAGGGACACCTTTACAATGTCTGAACTATTCCTGTGTGACATTCACAGACTGAGAGAAACTGAATGACAGTACATCATGTGATATGACAGCTGTCTCCATGCTGACATACTGTCTGTCTAACTCACAATCCAGTAGCTTTCGTACAGGAGCCGACCATTGTAGGAGGGAGTGAAAGGGCCACAGCTGTGATTTCATTCACAGCAGGCACAGTTGAGCGGCATGCCTGTAGCTGTTGAGCAGCAGAGTATCCCCAACATGTCATTCAAAAAGATGTACTACAGGCCTACCATTGTAATCCCTGTTCTCCATAACTTCATCATCCCATTTGTGTCCCATTATATGGGGAATTATATGACATGCCCGGTAAGAGTGATGTAATCCTTTTGTGAATAAATCCTTAAGAAAAAAGCTTGCTAAATCATACTCTGTCTTGGTAAAGCAACTTGCAGACCTGTTTCCTATAGGCAGTTGCTTGTCTTGCCCGTGCACCAGTCCGTGGCTCAGACTTACTAATTGCATCCACAAGAGCTGGATTGCACTTTCATTAGCCAATGACATGGCATCACAGTGCAATATTTAAGTCCTTCTTGTAGGCCTTGGCCCCTTTCTTGGTCTTTGAGATGGACATTAGTGAGGTGTGGATACTACAGCATCCCAGAGGGTAGGTACAAATATTGCCCAGCTGTTGAGATTTTTTGCATGATATGTTTGGTTATTGTCCCATGACATTGTGATTATCTGGCAGTTCGGTGTTATATATTGTGGATTGAGGTCAGTAAAGGGGAAGAGAAATGTGAGTGTCAGATGTCATACCCATCAGAATGTGCATGCTGGTGCAGTAGCTGCTAGTCTATCAGCTAATTATGTTTGTAGAGGCAAACAGAGAAACATGTCCCTGTCTCTCGACCTTTGACTCCCACCAATTTATGTATGGGTGTTGTCTGGATCTCTTATTCTAGAGGGTTGTGAGATATGGTAGGTCTGTAGTAGGTAGCTTAACATGCAGCTGCATATGTTGTGGGCTGCAGCTGCTGTTGCACTGAGGGAGCAGTGTCAGCTCTGTCATTACAGCAGAGCCAGGGTGAGGGTACCCATTACAGTCCAGTTGAGGCATGTGCTTAAGTTGCATCTGTTATGTAACAGTGCCAATCAGAGAGTAACAGGTGACATATAGGTAGGCTATACGAATATGTGCAGTGTGTCCCTACCTACAGGTCTTTGACTTGCAAACATGGGTAGCAGTTAATTCAGTAGCAGAAACCTGTTTTGGTTAAAATTATATGACTTAGTCATTAGAATGTAATTGAAGTGCAGCACACTGGATTTGAACCCAGGACTATGGGTGGAAAACTGTACTACATGCAAGGCATTTAACAGACAGAACTTCTGAGTCAATGCTGCAGGAGGTCTATTTGCAAGATATATGTGCATGCATAAAATCTCTGATACAGGATTTGCATTATCATGTGTTTTCTGAAGGGTATGAAGTATGACACTCAAATGTCTGTCATGATTTTCTAACCTCAATCTTTAATGACTTGCCAGTACTTTACCAGACAGATATGTTTTTTGTGAAAGCCATGCAAAAGTATGTACAGTTGACATATATTACTGCTATCCCAAGCCTCACATACATCCATTATTATTTATTTGGCTGTGTACTGGTGTAGTGTCTCCATCACAGTCACAAGTAGCAAGTACATTCCCATTTTTCCCATTATATACACTAGCAGTGTGTCAGTGGCAATCAGTATATATTGCTAGAAACACCAATTTTAATTCAGAGATGAGTAGCCAAGTGGGATAATACACTGTACTGTAGTTGACACTGGGCAGGGTTCAAGATATGGCAGGGCAGATTATTCTGCAGATGTGTCTAACACTGTGAGAAACACATAAGATGACTAAGGCACTTTTAAGCAGTTTTAAGTGAGTTAGCATGGTGCACCATATTGCACCTCTGCTTAAACCCAGTCTAAAAAGAAAAAAAGAAAAGAAAAAGGGGGTGATGGGAAACTAGTGAAATGGGGGTAAGCAAAGGGAAAAAACATACTGAAAGGTAGGGTTGTGCAGGAAGGGTGTAGGAAAGGACCATAACTTTCCATTTCTTGTACAGCAACAGCTGTGCAGGTTTTACAGAATTTGGAATTTGGAGCCTCACACCCCAGAGAGAGGGGTGATGGCAACGTAAATATGTTCATTAATTAATGTAATTATTAGTTGTGTCCAGTGGACATGTGTGCAAAATGGAGAGCTACGTATGGGGTGATTTTTTTTTCGTGGGACAGATGGCCTTTTTTTTTTTTTTTTTTTAAGGAGAAAGTGGAATGTTGGGGAAGGGATATAGGTACATGTGTGAAGGTAAGTTAGGTAGGAGAGGTTGCATTTGCAGACAGGCAAGACAGACAAGAAAGCATGCAGGGGTACTGTGTGACACATGAGGGTGGTAAACAACTTGGATGGGGAGGGTGTTGTTGAATCAGAAGTGCATGTGCCTCCAGGGGGCAGCAGTGTGACTGAGATCCCCACCCATGGGCAGTCAACTCTGCTCCTTCACTGCCCTTAGGGTGGCTGTGCTGGAGGCTGGGGGCCAGGACCCTCAGGCCGCAAGAGGTTATTGAGTCTGCCCTCAATTGGCACAGGCATTGTTCATAACTCCTATGCACAATCCTGCACACCTTGGCCAGTAGTTGATCCTGGATGACAATGCCCCCTCCACCCCCATTCCCAGAGGGATAGGCCCTGTCCCCTGAGGCAGTTCTACCCAAAGGTAGTGCAGGGCCAGCAGAGGTAGCACCACTGGTTTGGGTCCAGGTTAGCTGGTACCTGGTGCCACAGCTGGCTGAGGTAGGGTAGGCAGATCACCATGAACTGGCCTACCCAGATGTGCTGTGGGTATGGAGGTAGAACAATAAACATAGGTGAGTTATAAACACAACCATTTCTAGTATAACTGCATGCCAGAATATTGCACATAACCCCATTACAGTTAAATGCATATTATGTGAAACACAGCAATATATAACAGAACAGTCAGTATATTAACAGCATGCCAGTAACATTTACAGCATAAGGTCAACAGAATAGGTAATTCAACAAGATATGTTAATATGCAACCATAGTAATACATAACATTAATAAAACACATGCCCAAAATATATATTTTGAACATGTTAATAATAAACCATAACCAATATATAACAATAATAAATATGTGAAAATAAGGGGTGGGAAGAGAGAGAAATACAGTCCATTAATACCATCATGGGCTATATACTTGACAATAGTAATGCTAGCTACTGTACAGGTTTGTCCTTTCTTTATGTGTAAATCTGCCCTATAGCTGCTGTAGCACATACATACCTCTCAAGCTATTTGCATGGGACACTATGGGCCAAACAGCAACACCTGGAGGTACACAACTACAAAGCACACTTGCACATCAAGTGGACTTATATAACTACCAAGGAGTATTGTGGTCTAATGTACTATTAATTTGATATTGACATCTAATCATGTCAATGATCCATCTGTGAAGGAGGGATTACACAAAAGTAACTACATTCCATGACAGCATGACACCTGAGAGACATGCATATGTACAGTACAGAGAGTACATGACTATCATGCTGTGCTTGGGAGGCATGGGGATCGTACCTAATAGCACTGACTGCAGGGGACATATGCATCAAATGCAGTAACTGACTGCATCAACCTTTACAAGTCACTCCAGGAATACAGCCATACCTTGATTACACATTTTATTTCTTTTATTTTATTATAGTTTGTTATTACTGAACCTGTTTCTTTTATTGTTTGGATAAGTAGCACAGTCGTGAGGATGATTTTAACAGTCTGTGACATCTGAACAAACAATTATTTACACATACTATGAGCTAGCTCACCTTTTACCTGCATCCTTGTTGAGAGAATGCCATCTGTTATTACCCATTTTATTTCTTTTATTTTATTATGGTTTGTTATTATTGAACCTGTTTCCTTTATTGTTTGGATAAGTAGCACAGTCGTGAGGATGATTTTAACAGTCTGTGACATCTGAACAAACAATTATTTTCACATACTATGAGCTAGCTTACCCTTTTACCTGTGTCCCTGTGGTGAGAATGATATCTGTTATTACACATTTTATTTATTTTATTTTATTATAGCTTGTTATTATTGAACCTGTTTCCTTTATTGTATGGATAAATAGCACATTTGTGAGAATGGTTTCAACAGTCTGTGACATCTGAACAAATAATTATTTACACATACTGTGGGCTACCTCACTCATTTACCAGTAATCCCTGTGGAGAGAATATCTGTCATCATGACATATGTAATTCTGTAATAGATATTAGTACATGGAACTAGATCTAGACCCTGATCTGTGTCTAACAAAATGTACTTTGTACACTGCATTTAACAAACTGAACTACTGAGTCGCTGCTAATATCTGTGACTGATTTTGCCTTAGAGGTAACCTGGAAACAAAATATGACCTGCTACTAATACTACAGTGTTATAATACAGCACAGTTTCAGTTGGACACAGCTGCATGAAATGCAATCATGACAAAGAGACTAGGTAACCTATACATTACTAAATAAACTGCAGGTGTACACAATATATTGTTACTGGGTTGAAATATCAGCTCTCATTCCACAAGTATTGCACAACAATTCATTGCAGATGCCTTCATGTATTTACTGGTATACTTTTGAGTTATTGACCAACAGTTAATGTAATGCAGGTGTTGCAATACAGCTGTAATTCCACAGTTATTGTGATAGAAACTTTATTTCATTTACTTAATCAAGGGTTAATGCTTTACTCTTTCCTGTTTATTGCAGTACATTTGGCAGTAGTCACTTATCACAGTCCAGGTCTATCACCACTTTCATTACAATACAATCAGAACTGTTTATATACCTAATGGCAGTTAATGGTTTACCCTTTCTTGGTTATATGACTATAGATTGGAAGATACTTCCATAGGTTCATAGGTTCATAGGTTTATACTAGGCTATCTGCCCTAAGGCATTTATAAGCCTAGCCCAAAGTTATGTGGCTTACGCCACCCCTTATGTTAGAAATAATGTGCCCATTAGTTTGTTGTGCCTCTGTCCAGCAGTGACACAGAGATGATTCCCGGGGTAAACCTACGATCTCCCATCCACCGGTCAAGATTTCTCTTGAACAGAGCCAGCGAGGTGCTCTGCCTCACATGTACCGGGATTTTATTCCACAGCACGGGGAGTCTCTGGGTGATAAATCTATCCCTCCAGCACGTCCTATTTATATCCATGCTAAGGTTTAAGTCACTTGCTCTAGTGGTTCTGGTGGATTTGGATTTTTTGAGGTGGAGCATGTCCATTAATTCCGGGTTGGTCATAGCCTTGTATGTCAGGCACAGGTCACCTCTGAGCAGACGGTATGCAACTGAATAGAGTTGGAGTTTCTTCAGTCTGGCAGTATATGAAAGGTTTTGGAGTCCCTTTATCCTTTTGGTGAGGAACTTTTGGGGTCTCTCCAATTGCTGCAGGTGTCGGGTGAGATACATCCCGAATGGGGCATTGTACTCGATCATTGGTCTGATAAGTGAAGAGTACAGGGGAACAATGACCTCACTTGATCTGGATGTGAATCCCTTCATGATCAGATGGGCAATGTAGAAGGTCTTTTGAACCACTTTAGCAATGTGAGTGTCAAACAAGAGGCCACTGTCAACCTGGGTACCCAGGTCCCTGATAACCTCTTCTGTGCTTAGTGGGTTGCCACCTATATGGTAGCTTGGGGTTACCTTGCTTTTCCCAAAGGGTATGACTATACACTTTTTTGCGTTTAACTTCAGGCCATGGCTCTGGCACCAGCTATCACTTTCCGTGAGACCCCTCTGAAGGATGTCTGTGTCCAATGTACTATCCACTATGGCACCCAGTTTGCAGTCATCCGCAAACTTTGTCAGCCATAGTCCTCCTATGTTTGCCTGTACTTCTGAGAAGTAGATGCCGAACAATAGGGGCCCAAGGACTGAGCCCTGTGGGACACCACTTGTAACCGGCTTGGAGTCTGACATGGCTCCAGCAACTCTAACCTTGTGGGTTCTGTCCTTTAGCCAGTTTGCAACCCATCTTGTGACATATGGGTTTACATTTAAGCTGGTAAGTTTCTCTATGATACCCGAGTGGGGTATTGTGTCGAAAGCTTTTGCAAGGTCAAGGTAGGCTGTATGGACTGCCTTTCCCTCATCAATGGCCTTGGTAACTGTTTCGAAGAAGTCGACCAAGTTCAAAAGGCAAGATCTGCCCTTGACAAAGCCAAACTGGGTTGGGTCCAAGGTCTGCAAGTCCCCTATGTCCTTGTTTATGAGTTCCATTATGATCCTCTCCATAGCTTTGCAGACCAGGCTTGTTAAGCTTATGGGGCAGTAATTACCAGGGTCTGTAGAGGCACCATCTTTGTGGAGTGGGATCACAGTTGCCGTATGCCAGTCCTTGGGCACATATCCTGTGGTAAGGCTAAGATTAAACAGCTGCCTTATGTGCAGGTTTAGTTCTTCACTGAGTTCATGTAGCACACAGCCGGGGACACCATCCGGTCCCATTGATGCTGTGTTTTTAGCTTTAGAGAGAGCAGCTTTCACCTGTGCATTTGAGATGTCTGGGAGGCTACACTCTGTTGGGATAGTTATCTCTCCTTTTGGGGGGGGGAGGGGGGTGAAGTTTGCGCTGAACCTGTCTGCCAGTATGTTGGCAATGTCTGTGGGTTCAGTGATTTTTGTATCATTTTGGACTAATTCTGAGCATATCTGGGAGTTTCCACCCAGGTTTCTGACATAGCTGAAGAAGGCCTTATGATTGTCTTTTGAATCTATGGCAATTTTTTTCTCAAAGTTGGCCTTGGATAATTTTATGAGGGATTGTAGTTTCTTGCTAGTACTGATCAAAGATGCCTTCCCTTTTTGGGATTTTGCTCTATCATGTAATATCTTTCTCCTCTTATTGTAAAGTTTGTTTATGGCTGGGGTCCACCAGACTGGACGTTTGCCCTTGGTGGAAAGAGTCTTGGTTTTATTTGGGATTGCCTGATCCATGCAGTCCTGAAGGTGTTCATAGAAGGCATTTGTAAGGGCTTCCACAGCTTGGGTTGTGGTTTCCATTGGCTCGGGGGCCTTGAAGGATACCACACCTGTCTTGAGTAGTGTGAAGTTTGCTTTAGAGAAGTTCTTCACTGTGGTCTTTTTTGTTTGGGGTGGGGGCGGGATGTGGATTTCTAGTGAGATTAGTTTATGATCTGATCTCACCAAAGAGGAATATACTTCTGGTGTGGAGCATTTTGTCCCCATGTTTGTGATGATGAGATCTAGTATATTTTCTCCTCTTGTGGGGACGGTGACTAGTTGTTCCATGGCATTTGAATTTATGAACTCCAGGAACCTTTGGGCTAGAAAGTTGGGGCTTGAGTAATGTTCCCAGTTTATATTCGGGTAGTTGAAGTCACCCAATATGATGGTGTTTGGTGATACATTTATACCCTCCAATGTCTTCAGGAAGGCTGTGTGGGTTTCCTGAGTTTGAGAGGGTGGCCTGTAGCATGCTACAAATTGTAGAGCAGTTTTGCCTATGGTTAATTGCACCTGGATGGTTTCCGATGCTTCATGCGTAGCCACCAACCTGGAGGTGTGGGTATCCTTGATGAATATGGATACACCCCCTCCTTTTGTGGTATGGTCCGGGTTTTGTGGCCGGAACGCATGATATGAGGTAAAACCTGATAGTGCCGGGTGCTCTCAGGAGCCTTGAACCAGGTTTCAGTCACAGCACAGACATCGATGTTCTCCATACTGAGAAGGGCCTCGAGTGCATGCATTTTGAGATTTAGACTTCTGGCATTGAGCAGCATTACCCTTAGTTTCTTCCCGTTTTTGTTTTCTAGGGTGGTAGATTTAGAATTTGAGCCTTGCCTAAAAAAGGCACTATGGGGGTGGCAAGAGCCTTAGCCAATATCCGGAATCCCAGGGGTGACAGGTGCAAGCCGTCCCTTGCGAAGCAGCGTGGCTTGTCAAGCATGTCATCCCAAGCAGACAGACACTGGATACTCACCACACTTGCTGTGCAACCTGGCCAGGCACCCTGCATGTACCTTGATGTTGCAAGCTCTCACCTCTGCAGTTGATGGGAGAGAAACACACCATTATGCATACCAGTTTAGCAGACATTCGTGGTTAAATATTGGTGAAACACAGGTAAACATACTTATACACTTGTGGAACACTGCCCACCTAAAATTCTTGGACCCAGGCATCCAATAGACCCCCCTTCCTTCTTTTCAGGTCATCATGGTGGTGATGACACTGCTCACCTGTGCAAGAGATACCAGTTGCACTGGTGAGGTCCCTTGCCAGCCAGACCTTTGTACTCTGAGCCCCGGTAACCACCCTGCATGAGCCAGTCTTCATGGTTTTTGACTAGGAGTCTGACCATGACACTGGACTCCTCAATGCTCCATCACTGTACCTGAAAGCATGTACCCTCTCCAACACCTGCCATAGTATCCTCACGGGTTGCTCTCCAATGGATGCTGCCGTATTCCCACCTATTGTGCTTAATATACCCTATTTTCCTACACTTTAATGCCATTGGCAAATTTTTAAAAATGAGGTGTGCTGCTTAGCACCACACAAACCAGCAAAGCTCAGCTCAGCAGTGCTTAAACTGGAAATACTTACCAATGCTTGGCATCACTTAGCAGTGCACAAACCAGCTAAGCGGAGATGTGCAGTGCCAAGCATTGCTAAAACAAATCTTGTTTAGGTGGTGCTTGGCATGGCTGAGAAGGGCTTAGCAGAGTTTAGCTGAGCGCAGCACATCAGGATTTTAAAATAATTGCCATAATCTGTATTTGTAAAATAAATGCTTAATAACCCTTCTGTGTACTCAAACCCTGCACTACTGCACATAAGGCTGTCACTCTAAACATTTGGCTACGTGGATGTGTAGAATGCTGCTATACTTTTGCATATATCTCTTACCTATATTTAAGCACTGTTGAGCACTGCACTGTGCCATGCAAACCCGCTCAGCTATTCTTAAATGTGACCTTTGCATTCACAATTAAATGTATACAGTTTCTCTTTTTAGATGTCTGGCATGTGTCCATTGCTGCATGCCGCACCATGCAAACATAAAAAAAAGTAATAAATTTAATCCATGTGCACATTGATATACTGCACTTTGACAGTGCAGGGGGAAGTGTTACTCATCTCCAGAGACAGTAACACACTCCCTACACTGATTCAATAACTGTGTTACATGGCTCTCCTTCAGTAAGACACCTTCATTAATATGCATGGGGCGCTACCAAGGGGAAACCACGTACATGGCCATGATACCTTCCATGTAGGGTGTACAGTATGCCTACATGGATTTTTTTGAAATCCAGGGGGACAAGGAGCTTTAATTGCATATGTCTAATGAAAATGAACCCCCATGGAAATAAATGCACAGATACAAGGACATCTAAAATCTCGTAAGAAATGACGGTACAGTTGTAATTAAAACTAAACCTTATGGGAAATAATTGTATATGTGCAACAATAACTAAACTGTGTAGGAAATAATTGTCCATGTATAATGAAAACTAAATTCTTATAGAAAATAACTGTACATTTGTACTTAGAACTAAAATCGCATAAGATATACTGAAACAACAAAAAACAAAAACCTCATAGAAAACAACTATACATATGTGATGAAAACTCAAAACTCAAAGGAAATAATTCCAGTATTATGAAATCTAAAACCTCATAGGAAAAAATGCATCTGTGCAATGAAACTGAAATCTCAATAAAGATATGTATATATGTGTATTGAAAAATAAAACTTCATGGTAAATAATTGTATGTGTGTATTTTAAACTAAAACCATATGAAATATAAAAAGAAGTGATGTCTTACCATAATGTTCCATCTCTGTTGCCAATCTTCACTTATCCTTGACTGTGAGTTCGGTTCTGAATCTTGGAACCAACTCCGACGTTATTCCAGCTCATGCCCTCTGAAAAACTCTTGAGCTAAGCTCTACCCATAATGCTCCTCACAAGATTACCTCAGATCAAGTTTGCATACAATAGTGACAGACATGAAATAACAGACCAGAGACCATATCTGCATTTCTAAAAAAAATGGAAATCCAATCTTTTGGGAAAGATCTGATCCAAGAAGCCAAATGGCAGGGGGATGAAGGGTGGGAATGTCACGAATAAGTGAAGATCGACAACTCAGATGAAATGTTATAGTAAGACCTTTTTTATTTTTTGTATAACATTTGTTTACTGGGAAAGTCCGACTTGGAACAAAGCCAATTTTCAGTGGAGGCCCGGGAAGAAAAGCTACAGATGCATGTCTTTGTAATAACTTCTTTATCTGATATTGTTTATCTTCACTTAATCCTTGACTGCGGGACAGAGTCCCCAGCTACCTAATCTTAGGAGGTCTCACAGAAGAATATTCCTGAGCACCATCAAGCCAAATGATGCTCAACCCCAAGAGACCAGATCCAGATAGTAATAAGTAAAAAAACATGAGGAGATGCCCATGTAGCCAGTGCACAAATATCATCTACAGAAGCTCTAGCATGAAAAACTGCAGAAGCGGCTATTAATCTTGTTGAATGTGCTTTAACAGGTCCTGGTAGTTGAAGATTCCTTTTGGTATAAAGAAAAGTTATACAATCCCTAAGCCATTAAGCCAGAGTAACTTTAGAAACTGGTTTTCCCATTACAACTGAAGAAAAGGAAACAAACAACTGATCTGATTTTCTTATTTCCTTTGTTCAGTGAAGGTAAAAACATAATTGTCTATGCACATCTAGTAAATGTAAACAATATTCACCTTTATTTGAGAAGCTGGGAAAGAAAGCTGTGGGTTGTATATTCTGGTTAATATTGGTTTTGGATACTTCTTCTTTTTTCCTTCACCTGTTCCCATTAGGGGTCGCCACAGTGAATCATCTGTTTCCTCTCCTCTGCATTCTGCTCTTTCACACCAACCACCTGCATGTCGTCTCTCACCACATCCATAAACCTTATCTTAGGCCTTCCTCTTCTCCACCCACTCCACCCTGCCTGTACTCTCTTCTTCACCTCTCTTCCACACTCGCCATTACTCTGAACTGTTTATCGCAAGTATTTAAATTCATCTACCTTCACCAACTCTACTCCCTGCATCCTCACCATTCCTCTATCCTCCCTCTCATTCATACACATATATTCTGTCTTAGTCCTGCTGACCTTCATTCCTCTCCTCTCTACAGCATATCTCCACCTCTCCAGGGTCTCCTTGACCTGTTCCCTACTCTCACTACATATCACAATGTCATCTGCAAACATCATAGTCCACGGGGACCCCTGTCTGATCTCATCTGTCAACCTGCCATTCACCACTGCAAATAAGAAAGAGCTCAGAAGTGATCCTTGATGTAATCCCACCTCCACCTTAAATGCATATGTTACCCTCATTGCAGATCTCACCACTGTCACACTACCCTTGTACATATCCTGGTCCAGATCAGGTTGGTCCAGATGACATACCTGTGGAAGCTTGGAGGTGTTTAGGAGAAATGGCAGTGGAATTATTAACCAGATTGTTTAATGAAATCTTGGAAAGTGAGAGGATGCCTGAGGAGTGGATAAAAAGTGTTTTGGTACCAATTTTTAAGAATAAGGGTGATGTGGAGAGCTGTAGTAACTTCAGAGGGATAAAACTGATCAGTCACAGCATGAAATTATGGGAAAGTGTAGTGGAAGCTAGGTTAAGAAGGGAGGTGATGATTAGTGATCAGCAGTACGGTTTCATGCTAGGAAAGAGCACTACAGATGTGATGTTTGCTCTGAGGGTGTTGATAGATAAGTACAGAGAAGGCCAGAAGGAGTTGCATTGCAACTTTGTGGACTTAGAGAAATCAGATGACAGGGTGCCTATAGAGGAGTTGTGGTCTTGTTTGAGGAAGTCGGGAGTGGCAGAGAAGTATGCAAGAATGGTTTTGGATACTATCTTTGGTAAAAAAAAAGAAGGGTTTGTTCACAAGGAGACCCTGTCTTTATGAAAAATTAGATAGGGAGGTTTGCAAGATATGGTTTGTATCTCAGATATCCTCCTGGCAGAAATAATAGCTATAAAGAACGTTTTCCAGGACAAGAACTTCAGATCACAATTTGCAGCAAGTTCAAAAGGGGAATACATTAGAGATTGAAGTACCAGATTCAAGTCCCAAGGTGCAGAGGGTTCCTTATATGGAGATCTGATCATTAAAGTTACTTTCAAAAAGGCTTAATAAAGAATTTTATAAAGAAACTTACCGTTTTGAAAAAGCTGTCGCTCAAGAACTCTGAGGAAAAAGTGCATCTGGCACTGAGAAACAGCAAACGAGATCTGAGGTAATCTTGTGAGGAGCATTATGGGTAGAACTTAGCTCGAGAGTTTTTCAGAGGGCATGAGCTGAAATAATGGTCGAGTCGGTTCCGAGATTCAGAACTGAACCCACAGTCAAGGATTAAGTGAAGAAAACTAAAACTAAACTAAAAATAACTGCACACATATAACAAAAGCTAAAATCTCTTAGGAAATGACCGTACAGGTGCAATAAAAACTAAAATCTTATGTGAAATAATTGCACATATGTAATGAAAACTAATTCATCATGGAGTAACTGTGCACATCTAATAAATTAAAGCTGCATAGAAAAGAGCTGTGCGTACATAATGAAAACTAAAACCTCATATGAAGTAATTGCATATGTGTACTAAAATCTAAAACCTCATTTGAAATAACTATGTGTCATGAAAAGTAAAACATCACAGGAAGAAAGTATACACGTACTGAAAATTAGACTTTATAAAATATAAAACTACAAATGTAAGGAGAACAAAAGTCTCCTGGGAAAATTTACCTCTCAACCTCTTAGTGAAAGAAATGCATTTTCTGATGTATATGAGGTCTGAAACTCAAATGTCTTTCATTATTTAGTACCTTAAGTCTTCAATGATTTGACAGAAAACCACAAATTTACTAAGGAACAGACAAAACTATGAGGGAAAAATCTGGACATTCTCTAAAAATCTGGGCAATTGAGAGGTGGGGTACACCAGCAAGAAAACTGAAACCTCATGGGAAATAACTATACATGCATAGTGAAAACTAAGATGTCATATGAAGTATACGTATATGTATATGTGTAATGAAAACTTAAACCTCAAATAAAATTACTGTAATGAAAACTAAAGTGTCATGGAAAATAACTGTACATGTTTAATGAGAATTAAATGTCATGGAAAATAATTATACCTGTAGCAAAAACTCAAACCTCATGAGTGATAATTATACGTGGGTAATGAAAACTGAAAACCTTATGGAAAATAACTGCAAGTGTAGTAAAAGTTAAAGCTTCATAAACTGTATATTTGTAATGAAACCTAAACTCTCATATGGAATAACTATACATTTGTAATGACAGCTAAGAAGTCATTGGAATTAACCATGCCCATGTAACAAAAGTTAAAACCTTATAGGAACTAACTGTACATGTACAATGAAAGATAAAATATTGTGGAAAATAACTGTAGTACCTCAAAGAAACAAATACCTCTTAGGAAATAATTGTACTGAAAACTTAAATCTTTAGGCAATTTTTAGGTGTAGTAAAACTAAAACTTTATAGGAAGTAACTGTGCATGTGTTCTGAATTTGATTAATCAACAGCTGCCTATTTTGCGCCATAGACCTTATTATGAATGTGCAATTAATTTTTTTGTTACCTAGTGGAGTTGGTGGCATTTCCTAATGAAATTTCAGCAACATAACGATGTATGTCTCAGATCCTAAAATAGCATTTTGCTAAACTCTGTGATTTATTAGGATTGCCTCTGCCCTAGAAAGTATGGGGAAATCTCTTCAAATATTTAGAGGTGGAAATTGCTTTGCAGATGAGAGACATGGTAAAGTTGATGCACCCCCCCCACACACACACACACACACACACACACACACACACACACACACCTTTCATGGGAAGTATAAAATGCTTTTAAAAAGATGGTCTTGTTTGAATTTGGATCTTTCCCAAAGAGTGAGGACCTTACAGATGAGTTTACTCCCGTAGGTGTTGCATTGTTCTCTGGCAATCAATGTCCCCAGATCAAAGATTTATTTATTAGGCTGAAAGGTTATATGCCTCACTTTTATGGAAAAGTGGAAGAGCAAGAGATTCTTGACAAAAGGTGGTAAGGCCAGTCTATTGTGATGGTTTGCAACTCCCATTTGTTGATGCTCACTGGATATCAGCTCAACTGCATTACTCCTAAGATGGTCAACTAAACAGGAGAAATTCAGCTGCATTAAATTACTGTGGCAAATATATGATCAAAGTGCTAAGTGAAGGGCGGGACTGTCTTGCAATACTGCCCAGAGTTTAGTGGAAGGGCTTGATAGTGTATTGAAGATGAAGTACATAAGGGACTGGGAATACTTTTTGCAACCAGTGATAGAGAGTTTTGGAGAGAGCTGGAGTTTGTTACAGCACTGTTCAAACTTGGCCTTCTGGACAAATCTCTGGTACTGGGAACAGGTTATGAGAGAAGAGGAAATTATTCAAGAGGAAGAAACCAAACAAAATGGGATCTTGAAGGGATGGGTTGCTTAGTATATTGAGCCCTCTGCTGCCCTCTTTGGGGTACAGGATATTGAGGTCCTTGCCAAGAAATGAGTAAATCTGGAGGTGAGGCTTGCTCTTTTGTGAATGGAATGGTTGTTTCCTCATGAGACAAAGATGCATAAATAGGCTCTCTGAGGCTTTGCAAGAAAATGGGAAGGAGCTAGATCATAAATTAAGTCTGAAATAGGAAAAAAAATCTTACAAATGGAGACCTCTACAGGTTAGCTAGAGTCTTGGGGAAACTACAGACTTGCAAAGGTTTTATATCTTCACTTGGAGATGCCTCCAAAATACTTCATTGAGACTTAGATTTATGGTCACAAGACAATATAACAGATGCTGGAGGTGTTTGGATGATGCAATAATCAACTGCAGACATATATTTTGAGACTGCCCCATCTGGGGCTCCTGCAGTGTAGAAACTTAGTCTAAGTAGAGTGGACTTCTCAAGTAAGGCATATTTTATAGGACATGTATTGGAGGGAAACAGGTCAAGAGAGCAGCAGGCCCTTCTGGCTCTGACCATGCTAGCTGCTAAGAAAGCAATAGAACATAAGTGGAGTGGGTATACTCCCCCCCCCCCCACAACTATTGCCAGTCTACAATGCATCCTTAAGGATGTACATAGGATAGAATTTTGAGGGTAGTAGGGAAGACCAGATGGGTCCCTGGTTAGTGCAGTATAGTAGCTTTAATTCAGTTGACTTACTATCCACGTTGCACATAGTAGTACAAGATGCTCCACATGCCACCTCATCCTCCTTGCTGCTCAAATAAAGTCAGTTTGATTTTATTATTTCCTTCTTTTTTATTGTAGTTGCTTACAACCATGTTGTAAGATGTTTATATAAGTCTACCAATGGATGAGATGTATTATACGGCTTCTCAAAATAATGACAAATTTGTGATCACCACTTTTGGGCTGTTCCTTTTGTATTAGACAACTTGGGACATTATATGTTTGGAAGGATCAGTTGGGCCAGCAATTGACGAATGTGTTTCAATTGCACCAGCATTTGGATTATATCATATTTTTGCTGAAACTGGGTAATATTTTTTAAATAAATGGTCAAAGTATGGCAAAAAAAACAAAGAAAGACAATACTTCAAAGACAGACAGCACAACATGCTCAAATAATATGGGCGTTTTCATGAAAAAAGAAAACTATTTACAGGACAGACTGAATCCTTAGGTAGACATTTGTGCACTGGCCTCACACCTTAATATGCTGCACATGTAGGTTACTTAACAGAAACCACTGTTACATGCCGTTGTCACATCTCCACATATGCACTTTATTTGAAGTATATCCTGACAGTTTATGAGATAGTGCTAAGGATATATAGACAACGTATCCCTTAACTGTAAGTTGTGGAAATAATGGTATTTTAATTGCTGCCGTCTACAGGCACATCCAAGCCTTATAAAAGTAAAATTCTTCTTAAGAAATGATACACATCCAAATGGAATTAGACCCATTCTGGTACATCTCACAGTAGAATGGAAGAAATACAGGGGTAGTTCCACATACCTCTGGTATTTAAATCTCCATTTTGTCAAATAATCCCAAACAGGCATAATTATGAAAAGTTATTCCTATGGAAAAGTCATTATTTTATTTATTGATTTATATAGACATCTAATCAGATGAATTCAGTGGGGCCCACTATGAATAATTGTATCTGAATTGTCAGTTATCCGGATGTCGATTATCCAAAACATCAGTTATCAGAACCAGCCTTCCAAAGTTTTTGGGTAAGGAAATTATAAGTCTGAATATGTAAACATTATACGTATTTGCTTGAGCATGTTTTTTGAGCTTGTAGCCAGCTCATGTGTGAAAAATACCCTTTATTGTCCACTGGAATCACCAAATGGTTCAAATGTTTATTCCTGCATGCAGAAATAAACAAGATTTTAGAAGTTTTTTATCCAGTTCAATTATATGTTTGATTATCCAAACAGTTTGCTTATCTGAACTACTCTATGTCCCAATTAGTTTGAATAAAACTCTGTACTGTATTGTGCATTTATATTGAAGCCTGTCTCAAACAGTCATGTAGTATAGGATGTCATCACAACTTAAATGCACAAGGAACAAGGCAAAGCAAAATGTTTGACAAGCCGCCTTGATAACACCCTATGATAATGCATACCGGTGTATGTTATTCCTTTCTTATATACTGGACAATTGGAATATCAAAATCCATTCAATCAGCTACATTCCATATTTACAATGGTATTATCTGGTGCTACTAGAGCTGAAAATAAAACACTTGCCTGCTTCTATTTTTATATTGAAGGCTTAGTGCATGACTGTCTCAGCACCCCTTCATGTAGATGTTATCATACCATTACTTCTTTTGTACATAAGGCATCTGTCTGTATCTTGGGACATATTCTAATGCTTGATATCTTGCAATAAAAAATATTAACAAAAAACAATACTCAAAATAAAGATGAATGGCCAAAGACCGGATCATTTGTGGCTGGAATAAACTGTGTAACTTCTTCATTCAGAGTATTGTTTTTATTTTTTATTTTGCATTATTTGTATATTAAGAATATTATCAAGAGGTACTCCTTAACTACTTGATTCCGGTTGCTAAAATATTTTGAGTTTAGAACATTGAATTCTGGCAAATGATGAAAAGTTAAATTATTAGAAACAGTTCGTCACTGATGATGTAAATCCCAGTTTATTTCACCCAAAAATCTGACAGTTCTTAAAATACGACATTGTGCCTGGTAAATACATTTCTCAACATGAGAAGTTCTTTGTTTAGATTTCTAAGATGCCTGTTCTATTGGGCAGTTGTGAAGACACTGCCTGTCATAAAATAAAGGTCTGGTGTGATCAATAATGACTCACAGGATAAAGGATTTTTCCAACTAACAGCGTACAACTTTGTGAAAGTGAGCATTTTATCAGCAGAATGATTTTTGCAGCTTGAATCTCTTTCATCGAGTGTAATTTAAAAACAGATCATTATCATGCTACAGTACAAAACTCAGCAGGAAAACAGCCTGAATAATATATGAATAACTTAATTACTAGACGAGTTTTTACTTTGTCTAAATGTCACTAACCCAATTCCTCAGCATGGATTGTTTCAAGCATGAGCATCACTTCAGCCCTTACGAGATCATTAAGTTTTACTATAAAATAAGTTCTGTTAATTCTGTCTACTGTGTTTCAAAATTCTGTCACAAGAGACTTCATTAACATTTTAAAACAAACATTCTTCCTTTTTAACTCTCTGAACTTCTCATCCTTATTATTTCTTAGTGAATTTAGGAGCGTGTATTTCAAGCACAGCATAAATCTACTGTCTTGTCAGATAAAAGTTTGTTGCCAAAATGGAAATTTAGCTTCAGAATAATGCCAGCTTTCTATTTTCTGTTTTAAGCAGAAGGCTGCTACAGGTGTTTGAATTAAGAAAATATAAAACATAAGACGGCATACTTTGATGAGCTTTCCCTTAACCTGTGCTGCAGGATGCAGATCATATTTTATTGCAGGAAGGTAATGATACAAAAAGTTCAGTGCAGTCAAATGCTAGGTTCTGCACTTTTGGCACAACAGCCATGGCTTTAAATATCACCTTGTGCTGGGGGAGGGGCATAAGGGAGGATGCATTAATATCTAAAAGCCATCAGGACTGGGTTTCTTGGAACACAGTGAAATACTGTAACTGCAGCAAACTGGGATGTATCCTTAAGTAAACAGCTACAGAGGTAAAGAGTAAATGCTCCACTCCACATAGGGATGGGCATACCACACTCTGAGTACTGTTTTCAGTTCCTAGGATGTACAAAATAATCAACATCAGGCTGTTGGAAGCAGTCTAGATGAAGGGCACCAGAAAGATGGATGGGCTGTAGGCAAAGGGTATGACAGAAGGCTAGAAGAGCTGCAGCCCTTCTTACTAGAGCACTGGAGAGATAGTGAAGGCATGATAAAGGTGAATAATGTCATGTTAGGGAGATGTGAATCAGTTACTGGTGAGTGTATTGGTTAAAGTGTTTACCTTGCAGACACATGGTACAGGGTTTGATTCTTACCTTTGAGAAGCATGACTAGACTTAAAAAGGCCCATGGGGTTGTTAAGTTGGGGCTTGGTGTAATTGTTAAGGTGTTTAACTTACAAACACAAGGTATAATGTTTTATTCTCACCTTTGAAGGAAATTGGTTAAACTTAAAATGGCAAAACTGTTTAAACAACAACCCCAGTGATTGCCAAAACAAAAATAAAAGTAATAAAATTCTGATGAAGTCCCCATTTTGAGGGGATGAAAGCACTTATTGAATACTTTGTAACATTTTTATGTTCTAATAAAATGTTTGATACTTGTGGAAAGTTGTGGTGAGTCTTGGCTGCAACACAGTGATAGCCTAGTACTTACCTATGAACAGTCATCTGAAACAGAAAGGACAGAGTGTGAAGAAGGACACAGGCAGCAGACTGTAGAAATCAAAGTATTTCTTCAAAGAGAGGGTGGGAAAAAACATTGAATGGACTACCAGAATAAGTATTACAGAGGGAATACACAGAATTAATAATAAAAAGATCATAAGACAAGTAGAAAAAATAGACTGAAGGGAAAGGTAGAAGTGAAGCAGATATATAATGTTAAATGTACTTAAAGTGCAGACTAGAGAGTTTTGCTGTATTCTTCTGACAGCAATGTAAGGTAATAAAGTGTAATTCAAACTTGCATTGCATCTATATGAAAAACAACGTTTATGCAGTTGCATAGTCTTTCAGTAAAAAAGACATGCAGTTTAAAATTAATCTGATATAAAATGACCAAAAAAGACCAGTCGTGTCAATAAACTTAAACCAGACTCATGAACTTCTTATACCCGGTGTTTGCCACTTGCTCCTGCGTTATGCAGTATGAAAGAATCAGGACATCAGGACACCAGCTCCAAATGCAGGAATATGCTTGTCTTGGTGCTGAGAAATATAGCGCTTACTGCTCCCCATATAACCCACATTCAATTACAAGCACAGGTGTTGGAAGGCCCAGATGGCTATAAGTGGCTGACACCAGTTCACCCATCCTTAGGTGAGGGAGACTCTGTGCTCACTGCAATGTTAAGAGTCTGGTGGGACCCACTCTGCAAGCCATATAACATGTGATCAGGAGGTTGCACATGAGCCTATGTGAGAGCTCACAAGGCTGCCACTGGGTGGTGGAGGATAGGGCACACTGTTCAACAGTAGGGGGAGGGATAGCATTACTCTATAAAAACACCCTAAATATCACCACTATTAATCCACAAATCCCTTCCTTCAATAACTCTGAACTCCTCCTAGCTAAACTCAAACTTAGCGACAAAAAGTCATTCAACATTATCGCATGCTATATACCACCAGGTAACAACATCCCTACCCTAGAAGCCTTCCTGCAATGGACAAGTCAAAACCTGCCCCAGGAAACTATCATCTTCAGTGACTTTAATATAGATTGGAACACATGTTCAGCTATTAACCCCACAAACCATAATCAACCTCTACAGTTTCTCACAAGTCATCCAGTCAAGCACTAGATTAGGAAAAATCAGAGACCCTCCTAGACTGGATCTCAATAAATAAGACAAACACCTCTTACCAAGCAGGTGTCCTCCCGGACTCCCTTAGCGACCATCAACCTACCTTCCTACTAAAATTCAAAACCCAGGCTGATCCTACCCCCATATTACAAACAACCAGTAACACAAAAAACTTTGACCCCAAATTCAGACTCGAGCTAAAGCTCCATAACTGAAACATACCAAAAGTACTACCTCTAGAAGAAGCTGTAATCCATTTCAATAACACTTTCCTAGAAATCCTAAATGCCCACGCCCCAGCCCAGACCACTAAACTCAAAATGAAAACAGCCCCCTGGCTTACCAGAGAGACTAAAAATAGAATATCAGAAAAGAACAAAGCCTGGTATCACTGGAGAACCACAAAAACCGCAGCAGCTAAGGAACAATTCCAAAAACTTAGGAATGAGACAAAAAAAGCAGTTCTCCTAGATAAAAATAATTATTTCCTGTAGCTATAAAACAACCATCACAACAACCCCAAGAAATTCTAGGAAGGAATAAATAAACTACTCCAGCCTGGCAGACCATCCACCCCACCTCCAACCTCCACTAATGAAATCACAAATATACCAGACACATTTAACAAATACTTTCTCGAAACTATTTGTAATCTTGTTCAAAAACAGTCCACATCCACCATCACTAACTACCTAGAACCTGTAGATAGACCCAAAACAACCTTCCAAGTTCAACCCATCCCTACCAACTATGTAAAAAGATTGCTATCCAAACTTAAGCCTACTACACTAGCAGCTGATGGGATACCTGCTGAATACCTTCAGTTAGCTGCCAATGAACTTGCCTTTCCTATATCCATCCTTCTAAACAGATCTATCTCAGAAACCTCAATACCACCCATCTTGAAGACCTTCTATATTATCCCCCTCCATAAAGGTGGTACCTCCACCAACTTCACCAACTATCACCCCATAGCGATCTTGCCTCCACTAGCTAAAATACTTGAGAAATGTTTACACCACCAATTTATGCCATTCCTGCTTAACAACCAACTTTTCTTTCCTGCTCAACATGGATTTTGGCCTTCTCATAGCACAACCACCACCCTACTCTCTTTTACAAATCTCATCAACCAAAACAAACACACAGGCAATCTAACTTCTGCCATATTCTTGGACCTATCAAAGGCCTTTGATATGGTCAACCATCTTAAACTAGTACAAGCCCTTACTGACATTGGCCTTAGTAACCAAGCATTAGCTTGGTTTCAGAACTATTTACAAGGAAGGCAACAAGCAGTTTGGTGGGACAATAATCTATCCACACTGCTACTCATCACCACAGGAGTCCCACAAGGTTCCATTTTAGGTCCCCTCCTATTCTTCATTTTCACCAGTAACCTCCACAGCATCTGTCAAGATGCAACAGTTATATAATACACTGATGACTCAACACTTGTCTGTTCAGCCAATGATCCTCAGAAACTCCTCTCTATAACCCAAAAAGCCTTCCATACCACTGAAAACTAGTTTCTTAACAAAAACCTAATACTAAATCCCCGACAAACCAAACTGCTGCTATTTACATCTAACAAACCTACCACAATACCCAGCCCATTTAATATTGTGTCCAGGGATGGGACTGTCATCTCCCCTGACACTCACACTAAATTGCTAGGAGTGACCATTGATAATAACCTCAAATTTGATCAGCATATAAATCAAACCATTAAAAATATCCACAAAAAACTGGGCAGTCTATATAAAAATGAACCATTATATAAACACAACCTGCTAGGATAACAATTGCTCCAACTCACCTCCTTTCTACACTATTTTATGCCTCACTCATTCTCACCAACTTACCGAAAACCGAAATTGTCAAACTCAACACCTGTTACAGTCAAATTGCAAAATTTGCTACCGGTACCCCCCTACCAAGCCCACCACTGCCATTCCCTAAAACAACTTGGCTGGCTTGAATTCCCTAAACTCCTAAATTATCATCAACTTTCCTTTGCCCATAATCTCCTACTACTCCCAGACAAAACTCCAGCTCTGGCCAATCTACTAGAACTAAATCTAAAACTAGACAACTTCACTCTAGCGACAAAAAATTAATCAAGGTCACAAAGACCAACAACACAGCAAAGGATTCCCTCTTCCCTAACTACATAGGCAAAATCTGGAACATCCTACCTACTGCTATTACATCAGCAGATTCAAAGATTACATTTAAAAGACTCCTGAAAGAACACCTAAAGCACACATGGATATGCACATGTTCCCCACCTGGCTGACCCCCCACCCCCACCCTCTCCCCTTACTCTTGCCCTCTGACTTCAGCTTCATCATGAAAAGAATGCGACTTCTCTAGCTTCCTTTCAGTTCCACCTCTAATTCTAACTCCTAAGTCAATGCCCATATGTCATTGCTAGGACACTCTGTTATCTATCCACTACACTTTTCTCTTTGCACCTCTTATCTTACTCTATACTTAAGCTACTTACTCCTCCTGCTTTTCTTACTTAAACTTTTATCCACTTTCCCATCTCTGTCTCTTCTCCTGCTACTATGCTCCCTGCTGTGTCTAATCTTTGCTCTCTTTGTTGCTATAATCCCTACTGTGGCTACCTTGCTTACAAGTCAACTGTATAAAGCAAAAATTGCAACCCCTACTAACAATGTTCACCATTATGTAATGCCTCAACCTAAAACTGTAAAAGATGTGTTCAGTCTATGTAAATATGTTAAATCTTAAGCTTCAATGCTATGTTACTAGTCAATGTTAAGTATGGTACTATGTAAATTTGAATCCTTCTGTATACACCTTATATTTTGCTTAAAATTTAACTGTGGAGCTTTTCTCCCTGGGCCTCCAGTGAAATGGACATGTATCCAGTCGAACTTTCTCGGTCAACAAATGTAAAATAAAATTAAATAAATAAACAGCAATATGACACTGCTTCAGCATCTTGGGTCAGACTGAGCCTGAAGGAGGCTATGGTGGGTCCAGTAGAGCCAGTGAATAAGGAGAGGAAGGTTATAGTCACAAGCTTACCACACCACAGTCCTTGCAATGAAGGTGGCATCTTGACAGTCTGACAGTGATCAACAGAGCAACAACACTCAGTTTGACACATATGTACTAGTTTTTCAAGCTTCAGTGTGGGTTTATTTACAAGGCAGATAAACAAAGCAATGTTCTTTTTCTCAGAATAGTTAGAAATGGAAAATTTAAATGAAATGAAGTCTTTTATCTTTGTGGAGAATAATAGTTCAGAATGGTTTCAATCCTATCTAATACCCTCCGTACAAAGAGTACATTGAAGCTGACCCAAAGATGTTCAAGACCCGCAGGTATTTCCCTTTAGCATCTTTACATCAGTAGTAGTAGTAGTAACAATTTCACTGGTAGGGAATACAATAAATAGTTTCATAAAAAGGCAAAGCAATTTCTATAGGTACAACAGCCTTCATTCAAGGTTCCTTTGCAGGATAACAACTCCACTCTGCTAAAGACGTCTTCTTACATCTGAAATGTTGGAGACTCCTTCCCAGAAATCTCCCTGGGATTAAGAAGTTAACACATTAATACACATAACACGCACACACACACACACACACACACACACACACACACACACACACACACACACATATGCACATGCGTGCACATGCACACACACACACACACACACACACACACACACACACACACACACACACACACACACACACACACACACACACACACAAACACTCACACATACTCTGAGCCTGAGTACAGTACTGAAATACAACTAGTTTCATCTTAAAGTGTTCCTGTCTCATGCTTGCAAAACTAGTATCTTTTGTCAAAAGCACAACCTCTAGTTTTCAACAAGTGTTTATTCACAGCTTTCCTACCTATTCCACTGTTCTCTTGAGTGCTCATAACTGGCAAAGCAACCATTATGTTAGATAATGCCCCAATACAGAACCATTAGTTCTAGAATACACAGATGGGATGTAGGCCCAGGGCAGTCCATCTGCATTCAGATGATGTTGTCCCATGTGACACATTGCTTTAAACTGGATTAGTTCTAGTGACACAGCAAACCTGGAAAGCTTGGAATTACTGTCTGTATGCCTGCCTGTAGAGTCACTGAAAGAGCACATGAGCTATAACTGACAAAACTTTTCTATGTAAGAGGTAATACTTAAGGGTGGATAACATCCATTTAAGAGACCAACACTCTTGATCAACTGCTGAATAAATCTACTTAGCTCTACTTAGCTGTAAGATAATACAGAAATCTGAGTGTTCTTCCATTTCAACAAGGGGTATCAGTGCTGTTCCTAAGCCTACATAAGATGCATCCATGAACATTTGGAATTGTTTGCAGAAATGTGGGCAAACAGGATGGGTTCAAAAAGTACAGCTGTGAAAATGAATTTACCATAATAGTAAATGTTCAAAGATATCAGTGTTGCAGTAGACTAACTTATATGGATTATATCCTGCCAAGGATATGACAGTGGACAGCTTCCAAAGCTTCAAGGCACCAACCACACACTAACCACTGAGCAGCACAATGAGTGCAGTCTAAAGACAGTAGTTAGGTTTCCAAATCTTCAGAGCGTTCTTGCCTCAAAGTGAGAGAGACTAGAGTTCTGTTTTTAAATATAGGCTAACATAAAAGGAGAATAAAAAATACACACACACACACACACACACACACACACACACACACACACACACACACACTGGCAAAAACTATAACACACAAAAGAAGGATTATTACATTTATCATTAGGTCAGTGTTGAAGGCTCCTAAGCTATTTAGGTAGATTACCAGAGCATACAAAGAAAAAGAGGAGGAAAAGGGAGCTCTTGGAGGATAATTCTAAAAAAAATTATTCTGGACCTGGAAAAGGCATCTGATTTGTAATAGTTTGTAAAATACCCATGGAGGACCAAGTAGCTGCTTCTAGATTTTCAAAAAAAAAAATCACTGAAGAAGGCAAAGCCCTAGTAGAATGGGCTGATATCATCTGGAAGCAATTTGTTAATGATAGCATAAGACAGCTATTTGAAAATTGTCTGTTTTGGCATTGATTGTCTTGTTCCTTATCTCCATATGAAATAATCAGTTGATCCAAACTCATGAAGGTTTTAGTCCAGTCAGTGTAGTATCTGAGCTGCATGTGGACATCCATAGTATGCAAAATCTTTTCTCATTTTTTCTTTTTTTGGCTTTGTAAAGAAAATAGGGAGCTGCATAACCTGACTCAAAGTAAATTCTTTTTTTTATATAACAATGTTTTATTGATTTTCATAGATCAAGAAATTATTACATTATACAGATAATTATTCATTAACATGACATTAAATACTCAACTATGTACAATTATATACAAAATGCTAATAACTAAAACAGCCTTGTTCAACATATTACATTTTGTGTAATATTTTTTTTTAATTTCAACCAAGATAACTTTCTGTGGATCATTCTTGTTGTTCTATAGTTAAGAGTTTCAAGTTCTCTGTTGCATACTGTCTTGGCCAATAGTATAACTCAGTAAAAGAGACAGTCACTTTACTTTTCCAATTTGAAGTAATAACTTTCCTTGATATTGCCAAGATGGACCATAAAAGATGTATTTGTGACTTTGGTATACAATCTGGTATGGGGGCATTGAGTAATAAAAGTGTAATTATGCATTTGTCTGTCCACAATGCCTTTGTAAAATCTCTAAATTTCAGCCAAAAAGGAACAATCATTTTATATTCAAGGCACATATGTATCCAATCTGCACAGAGACTCTTATCACATCTCCAACAATTATGACTAGTTTTATTCAATATTGTTGCAATTTTCTGTGGAGTAAAATAACTCCTGTGTATAAATTTCCATGTAAATATTTTCCAATATAAAGATGATGTTGTATGATTTATTGGCCTGAGTGTTAATAATTTGTCATTATCAGAGAAGCTAAATTTGTTAGTATTTTCTATAAAACTCCATAGAGAACCATCATGCTGTTTTAAGTCAGCCCTCAATGTCTTATAGATCTTAGATAAAGAAAACCCCATGCTAAATTGTAAAGAATTTAATTCACACAAAAGTAAAATTATTTTAGGCTGAGGTGAAGTATATGACACTTGACTTGTTTTAAATTCCTTTATTAGATATTCTCTGAAGATTTGAATATTTAACCAATTATCTTGATTTACATTGTATCTTGCTAAGAGACTTGTAGTGTCAAGAATATTATTTATACTAAGGAACTGGTGCCAGTAATTTAACCCATTGCCTTTCATTTCTATTATTTTGTTTATATTGAAAGAATCTAAGCAATTGTTTGTGAACGCTATTGGGAACATTAATATTGAGAAATGTCTTGTTATGCAATGTGTGTTTATAATTTTCTTAAAATTGTTTAGTATATAACTAATGCAATATGGTAGCTTCTCATCTTTGCTTTCTTTATATACTGAATCTTTCACTATTAAAAACAGTTTATTATTTTCAGTAAAAAAGTTATTGTTTATTTTTTCATCTGTATAAGATAATAAAATGTTTGTATGCAAATCTTTCCAATTTGATGTATACTTATTACTTAACCACTTACTTACGATATGAATTGTAACTGAATCAGCATATAATTCTAAATTCGGGAATGTGATTCCATCTTTTTCCCAATCTCTATTGTGTCAATCATATTTTATTCTGGGTTTTTGTGGGTACCATAAAAACTTAATTAAAAGTGAATTTAACTGTTTTATTATTTTTTTGGAGGGCTAATAATTATAGATTGAAACAAATACAAAACTTTAGGAAGAATACACATCTTTATTAGTATTAGTTTTTCTTCAAAAGTAAAGAACATTTTATTCCACTTGTCTATATATTCTTTGACTTTATCCAATAGATTTCTATAGTTAACTTGTATCATTTATTTAGAAAGTTAACAAAGTGCCCGATAAGATAAAAAACTCGACTCCAACTCCAATAGCCAAGCGGTTTATTGATCCAGATAAAATATCAAAGCAGTTAAACGCAAATACTGGAATAAACGCTCTTTCCACTACCATGCGTTTTCGTCAATATACCAATCAGGACTTCATCAGATACAATAAAAACAATATTTAAAAAACCTTAAATACTTCCTCATTTAAAAAGAAACCTATCAGGTTCTGTGCATTTCATAGTAACAAATCAAATTACTACATTCTCATGACATGTGAGATATCAATATAAAGTATATCAAATATTTAGAATTGTTCAACTAATAAAACATACTAAACAATTTATTAAAAATATTTGATTCTGCTGATAGTAATAATTATTTACAACAGTTCCAAGTACATATTTGTGCATTTTAAAAAAGAAATTCACCATTTGAAATTGATGTTAAATTGGTCTAAACCTAAAAGGCATAATGAACAATGTTTGTTGCTGCCATCCAGTGGCTTGATTGAAAATTATCAGAGATTCAAATCTCTGCTGCTCTTATTTTTAATATTGGGGTCAGGGAGATGTGCTCATTTAACCCTGGTAATCTTGTGGCATCTAAACTAATCTGCCACCATAGTTCTCTATAACACAACCATTCTTCCCATAAACCCCCTCTCAATTCTTTCTTGACCTGTTCTAATACAAAAAAATTAAACTTTCCATTTTCACATTGCTTGAGATGTTTATATAGTGCATTGGTCTCTATACACTTCGATATTTCCCTCTTTATAAATGACCTACAAGTAGCTATTCCCCAGGCTACTTGTATACAATATGCTGATGATTCCACACTAATCTGCTCTGCTAAATCCATTTCTGAACTTCAAACAAATACTCTGTATTTTTCAAAAAAAGTTGGTTCTTGGGTCTTAAATCGTTGCTAACTAAAAAAAAAAAAAAAAAAACTCTCTTAGGCCTTCCCCCCAGATCCCCCAACTACTTTTCACTATCTTATCTAACAATGGAAACACCACCATTATACCCCGACCCTACCTACTACCAAACTGTTGTCAAGACAACAACAACACCTTTACAACACATCAATCAAACACTATAGGATGTGTAAAATGGGAAACTTGGCTCTCTCTCTAAATTAAAGACTTTTAACCTTCTTACCCAAAACTACTCCCTTGCCTCTTCCTCTCTCATCCTCTTCTCTCCATTCTCCCATCTATACTCCTCAAAATACAAACCTCAAGAATCTCAAAAATACTTACTATATACTAGCCTTGTTACTGGGGAATTTGTTAAGAACTCACCACTGTCTGAATCTGCACTGTCTGAATCTGCTTGAACTGAAAAACTGTTACTTTCTTCCCAACTTACATTTACTTCTAGCTCTCTACCAATTGTCCAAAGACACTTCTACCAATCTCCTTAACAACCCTGTAATTTCTAAACCTAATCATCTATCCTCATACTCCAAAATCTACCTGCTAGTTACCAACTGTGCTACTCCTCCTCAACTCAATCTCCTAACCTAACTGGTGACTTCTCTTTCTCTAACGAACACTGGAACCAACTTCCTTCACTAACTAACTAACTTCCTATCTAAATAAAACAAACAAAATGGTTGAACATACCTCAAGCTCTTAAAGCCTCTCTATAACTCCCTGCTCTAATCTTCCCTCTCCTCCCCTTTTCTCTCTCTTCTCTCCTTTAGCTCCTCTCCTCCTCCTTTCTCTCCTCCCTTATCTCCCTCCTACTTCTCTCCCTCTCTCTCCTTTACCTCTCTCCTCTTCTTCTCTCTTCTCTTATTGTTCCTCTCTCTATCTCTCTGTCTCCTCTCTCCTCTTCCTCTCTTCTAAACTCCTCTTTCTTTACTTATGAAACTTTTTTCCAAAACTTATTATGTATGTGTCTCTTTTAGTTCTCTTTTTCCCTTTTCTTCTTTTTTTTGTTTCCATTTTTTGCTCATTGTTTTTTTTTTATATTTTTTTTTTTTTTTTTTTTTTTTTTTAACTATCTTTTGATTTTTTAATTATATTTATTATTTGTTTTAGACCTTTTCTTGTCTACTGTTGTCTCTATATCTTGTCCTTTTCCCTCACCAGTCTGTAATCTAAATCTGTCTATATAGCTTTCTTTTCTCTATCTGTTGAAAAAAATAAATAAATAAATAAATAAATGTTCATATATCCTCCTCTTAAGAATTTGTTCGGTTTTACCTATGTAAAATGAACTGCATTTTAAGCATTGGGCTAGATATATCACCCCTCTAGTTTCACAGTTGTAATAATCGTTACTCTTAATTTTTATATTTCTGCTGGGGATATTAACCTCCTCACTGTCCATCATAAATTCACATTGGTTACAGTGACCGCATTTAAAACTTCCTTTCTTCCTACGTCCATCTATTGTTAACGTACCTTTACTATTTTTGTTTGTATTGGAATGAGATTCTAAGATTCTTTTGATGTTCCATGAATTCCTGTAAACCACTTTAGGGGTAGATTTTCTGATATTTTCTATATCAGTCAATGTCGAAAATCTAACCCATTCTTTCTGAAATATTTTTGTCACTGTAATATTTGACATATTATATTCCATAATTAGCGATTTTTCATATGTATCTCTATTTTCAATTTCTCTCTGCATAATTTGTGATTCATTTTCTATTGTTTGCTTCCCTTTGATAGGTTCAAACTTAGATGTCCTACCATGTTCAACCTCACTTCTGATCTTTTTAACAAATTCTTTGGGGTACCCTTTTTCTCCAAACATTTTCTCCAGTAAATTACACTCATCTTTGAAGTCATTATCAAGACTAGTCATTCGACTCCCCCTCACGAATTGTCCTTTGACAATGTTCTTTTTACAGTGAGGGGGATGTGCACTAGTAAAATGGAGAAAAGAGTTACAAAAGGTTTCCTTCCTATAAATTTTAGTTTCGAAGTCACCTTCTGTCCTATAGACCTCTATGTCCAAATACTGCAACCTTTCCCTGGAGGTAGTGTAAGTAAATTTCAAAAAGTTTGTAGTATTGTTTAGATATTCCATAAATGATTGAAATCTGTCCATACCACCTATCCAGAAAATCACTATGTCGTCCAAAAAACGACGATACAGCGACCAACATTCTTTGTATTCAGATGTCAATACAAAGTCCTCTTCCCATTTTGCCAACACAATGTTGGCATATGTTGGTGCACAGGCCGCCCCCATAGCGATACCTTGGGATTGTTGGTAGTATTCCCCGTTAAACATGAAAAAATTATATTTTAGGACCATATCTACCAAATTTACTACCATACTTTTCTCCGTGAGTGTTAATTTCTTATCTCTATACACCATTTCTTCAAACATAATCAAACCTTCGGTATGAGGGATGCACGTAAATAGATCAACAATATCTATAGTGATAAAAATCAATTCATCACACATCAGGTCTGAGGTTAAACTTCTCAGTAAATCCCACGAATCTCTTAGAATTTGTTTGTTTTCTCTACAAATATGTTTCACCTTATTATCCACAAATTTTGCTAGTGGAATGGTCTTAGAACCGTCAGCTGAAACAATAGGTCTCAGTGGCGGGTCTTCCATGTTTTTGTGGATTTTAGGTATTCCAAAAATAACAGGTATTCTTGGTTTAGATACCTGTAGGAATTCTAAAGTCTTTTTATCAAGCTTTCCTTCCAAAAACATGTCATTTAATACGCAGTCAATCCTGTAATATGCTACATTTATCTCATTTCTTGAAACAGTGGTATATCTGTTTGTATCCCCAAGCATGCTGTTCATTTTACCCTCATATATTATGTTGTCCATTATTACTGCTCCCCCTCCCTTGTCAGGCTTCATAATTCTTAATTCACTATTAGCTTTAAGGTCATTTAAAGTTAAATATTCTTCCTTAGAAAGATTAAAGTCAGTCAATTTCTGTTCATATACATGTCTGATTTCTTTTTCTAACATACCTTCTAAGTTCCTGACTTGTGGGTGCAGTGGTGGATTGTAGGTACACTTATGTACCAAACACGAATTCTGTGGAGGTGGATAATTTTCTCTACTTTGTGAAAACATAACTTCCAAGTTCACTTTTCTGAAAAATAATTTAATGTCAATAATAGAATTGACCATATCACCTTTTACATATGGGATGAATTTAAACCCTTTACTGAGTAGGGAAAAGTGTTGTTCATGAATTTCAATGTTACTAAAATTGTATATGGAAAAATTACCTAAACTGTGTTTAATTCCACTAGTATGAATGTGGGTAGATGTATCTTCGAGTATAGGGGTTGGGTGTATCAGTTCCAATACCTCCCTCTCCCCCTCCTCTGAAAATTCCGATTCCTGTTTGAATTCCTATTTCCATTGTTACCTTCATTCTCTAGTGGTGGAAATGCATAATTATAGTCCATACCCATCCATTGTCTTTCTTCCCCAAAACCTATATCTCTATCATCCTTTCCATTAAAAAAATGGTCAGATTTATTAGGGGGTGGTTTAGGGTAATGGCTATTAGTCCGATATTCTTCTACATCTCTCTTGAGTTTGTTTATTTTCCTTTTCACAATATCTTCACATTTGAAATCTATGTCTTCTTTAAGTTGTACATATTTATTTCTCTCTTCCCTAATCTCAAAAATAACATCCTCTTTAATACAAACATCCAACCTATCTATCTCTGTTTTTAGAGTCTCCTGTATTCTGTTATTTTCTTTGACCAGTAACTTTAGAATTTCCAAACCACACTGATTAAAAACTTGCAACAGTTCATTATGAAAGTTTGACCCAATCACGACATTGTTTGGATACTTCCAAACTCTAAGTCCCTTTGGGACTACCTTTCTATTTATGCACTCTATCAAATATTCATTTTCTATAACCAAACTCTTAAATTTGAACATTAACTTAGATAGCTTATCTATTTTGGCAGAATATGTACAGCCATCATCGACACAAAAATTGTTGATATTATCAAACTTAATATGAAAAGGTTTGTTAAGCCAGTCTTTTGTTTCTTTGTTTGCCCAAGATTTGTGTAGTGAATTATTAACAGTACCTTCACATGTCTTGGCCGTGTTTGTCCTTGTAACGTTTTTAACGTTAATGGTAGCAGTAAAAAATTCCCTATCTGTTATTTTGTCATCAGCTTCTTTGTCCGCCAAAATTTCCGGTGTGAGAGCCGGATTAAAAAAATCACCCTTCGGTTCATTCGTTGTAAAATCGCGTTGCAATACTGCACTGTTGTTCCGTTTTCTCTTTTGTTTTGCTCCCATACACCTTTCGGTTCCTTCTGAATCACCACCACGCTCATCTCCTTCGCGGATGTTGTCACGTCCTTATTTCCAACTAGGCTTTATATACACACCTAGATATTTAATAGACTCATTTCCCCAGTTAAAGTTATTATATTTTCTCCATTCTGAACTTACTTTATTATTTATTAATAATGTTTCAGATTTATTATTATTGAACTTTAGGCCAGAACATTTCTCAAAAAGTTCTATAGCATCTGCAATATGCCTTATTGAAGAGTTTAAATTACCTATGGTTAGTATTATATCATCAGCAAATAATTGTATTTTTGAAGAATAATTTGAATTAAGAGTGAAACTGTTTATGTTATAATTTTTTCTTATGTAGTTTGCAAATGGCTCTACTGATAATGCAAATAACAGAGGCGATAATGGGCAGCCTTGTTTAGTTCCTTTTAGTATTTGAATTTTGTTAGATAAGAATGCCCCGATTTTAATATATGACACAGAATTTTTGTATAAGGTATTTATTAGTTCTATGAAATCATTGGAGAAATTAAAAGTTTCTAATACTTTAAATAAATATGTCAATGATAGAGAGTCAAATGCTTTTTCAATATCTAAACTAATTATTGATAGTTTTTTTTCTTATTTGCAACATCTATCAGGGTTAAAAGCCTAATGACATTGTCTTGAACTTTTCTATTCAAAATAAACCTGCTTGATCATTTTCTATTATTCTCGGAATGAATGATTTAATCTTTTAGTAAGTATTGAGGTGTAGATTTTATAATCTACATTTATTAGAGATATAGGTCGATATGATGTCACTAGCTTAGGATCTTTGTCTTGTTTTAGAATGGGAGATATAATAGCATATTTCCATGATGGAAAAATGCTTTTATTTTTCCTAAATTCTTCATAAGCTACCTGCAAAATCTTTAAAGTATCTTCTGGGAACAACTTATATATCTCTCCAATAATTCCATCTAATCCAGGTGCCTTATTGCTTTTAAGGTTTAGAATACATTATTTAATTTCTTTTAATGTTATTGGCTTAAGCAAATTAGTATTTTGTTCTTTTGTTACTTTGTTGTTAATAGTTTCTTTCAGAAAATTATTTGTAAGTGCACTGTTTACCAAATTAAATTTGTATTGTTTGACCTCTCGTAATGTACTCTAAAGACCTCCAAAATTTCTTTGTGCTCCATAACATGTTTTGTTTTAATTCCTTTATTGTCAATTATTTCTTTTATATGGTTAAGGCCAGCTAGATGTTTTGCTTTGACTGCCAATCTGTGTATGTGTTTGGGGTTCACTGAATAGGATTGAATTCTTATTTTTCTAGATTTATTGTCACTTTGTGATTTAGAATTTCTGTGTATCTATTGCTTAATGTTTTTAGTTCAGAATTTGTTCTTATGTCTTTGGTACTTAAACTTTTCCTTATTTTATCTATATTTATTTGTAGTTGCGTTAGTTCATTTTCCCATTGTTTTCTTTTGATTAGATACCAATTTTTGATCTTACCATATAAGTGAGATTTTAGTGAATCCCAAAGTATGACCTTTGAAGTCTCATTATTATTATTAATATCTTGAAAAAGTTTTATTTCATTAAGGAGCCACTCTTTAAATCCTTTTAATGTAGTTATATAGACAGGTAATCTTTGCCAAGATATTAAGTCTTTAGGCATGATATTAAGCTTAAAAATAAGGCATTATGGTCTGACAATGGGCACGAGCTAATTAAGACTTCTTGAATCTTGTGAAATATATTATTTGTAACTAGTACTTTATCAATTATTGTTTGTGTACCATACCTATATGAATAGTGAGTGTATTCTAATGAGTGAGCTTCTTTTAGAGCATAAATATCTCTAAGATCTAATATATTAATGAAATTCTTTAACTTTTTTGTGCAGAAGATGTTTTAAAATTAGCTTTTTTGTAGTATCTTTATCAGAAAGGAGACAATTAAAGTCTCCAGCATGTATTATTTCACCTTTGGATTTGGAGATTATTAACTCCAGCTGTTTATTTGCTGTAATTGCTCCAAAACCAGGTATCCAGTAAGAGTTTACTAATGTTACATATCTTTTGTTTATCTCTAAAACTACTAAGCATAGCATGCCATTCTTATCTGTATAGGTATCAATGATTTTAGGTATTGGTAATGTTTTTCTCCATAGTATCATCGTGCCTCTTCTCTTAGTTTGATAATGAGACTCTGCAAGAATCGTATAACCGTTAAACGATAATCTGTCTAAGTCTTTATTAACAATGTGTGTTTCCTGTAAAAACCCTATATCTACTTTATTCAGTTTCAAGTATTTAACTATACTTCCTCTTTTGAAATGATTATTAAGGCCATTATCGTTTAAAGACATACACTTATAAGAGAACATTCAAAATAGTACAAATACTTCCATTGAATTTAGTTATGAGCAAATAAATGGAATTGAATAACAAAATTTTAACGTATATAACTATATACAAAACAAAACATGGAAATCTAAATTCCTGGCTTGATGATAACATCATCTTAGCCACCACCACAAACATCCCTACAACCAGTCAACATTTACATTGTTGCTTCTGCACTTAATAATTAAGTATACGGATATTCATGTTCAATATTAATAATACCCTATATTGGCATTTAAAGTGCCAAAATATCTTAAAACACATAACAAATTATAAAATGTTTATAAATAATGGCTAGTTATGTAGTAAATATTTATGTTTAACATTTGTTCCTGGATTATATTAATAAGGTTCTGCTCTCATAAATCAACATACATAGATATAACTTCATAAGCAGTCTAAAGGCTCAAAATTCTCATTAAGCTGAAGGAAATAAAGCTATTATTTTATTTAGCTAATGTTTCATGTTAATTTGTGTCTTTCGGCTTTTCCCGGTTAGGGGTCGCCACAGTAGAACTCCGGTCCGCTAATGATTGGGAGTAGAGTTTTATGAATGTTTCATGTTAATATGTTCCTAAATTTGAGGTTTAGTAACCTTTATTTTTATTTTCTTTCTTACTCACCATCCTCTCAACTATTGTCTTTATACATGTTATTTATATTCCATATGTAAGTTGTTTAAGCAAATGTAATAAGCATTCCATGTTATGTTGTTATGATATTTGAAATTTCAAATATATTTAGTGTAATGAGCATATTTTACAATCATCTTTTATCTCATTTATCCCCTGCTGTTTCATTAGTCTACTACTACTATTGCTTTCAAACCTTAATACTTCAGAGGTGCATTTGTTCCAAATTTACATTAGAATTACTATCTATTCAATTTAGCAAGTACGTAAAACAACATTACTTATGAAAGCTGTTAATTATATGATGACATCTATGTATGACATTGCGACAAAACAAGTTTTTACTTGTTTATATATCAACATATAACATAAAAGTAACTGTATGCTCATCCTGTCTGCGTTTCCATATTTTCCCCATCCCATTCTGTTTTTAACTGTCTATAATTTGTGTATTACTCCTTATGCTGTTATGATGTTTGGTGTTTCAAGTATACTGAATGTACTTTGCAATCATTATTTTATCTCATTTATTTCATTATTGCTCTATCAGTGTAAGATTACTATTGCTTTTAAGCTTTAGTATTTCAGAAATGCATTCATTCCAAGCTTACACTGTTATTAATATCCCTTCTGTTTAACAAGTACATAAACATACAGCACTTATGTTAGCTATTGACTATATGTTGATATCTAATATGATATTTTGGCAATAAGCATGTTTACTTGTTTGCATGTCAAAACATCAAAGAGTAGTATGTTCACCCACTTCTCTTTTATTATATTATCTCACTCACATTACCCTTTGGTTAGCTGTCTACAACTTGTAAAAAATTCTTTATGCCAGCACTTTCCGATCTCTCTTAAGTAGATACATTTGGGTTAGTTTGAATAATTAACACAATTATTTAATTATTGTATCAATATTGTAATTAGGAATTTGTTAGTTTCTATTGTGCACATTTAGTTACTTATTTGTAAATTATTTATTTTTCCCAAATTGTTTGTCTATAGATTCCATTACCACAGAGCATGCTTATCACAATATCAGTGAAATTTGAATTCAAACCAGCCAAAAATAAAACATTCTGAAGCCATCTGTAATGATTGTACTTTGCAAATTAACTAGACTGTAACTATAACAGTTCACTACATGTATATAACAAGATCTTGTTTCTGAGATAAGAAGCATGTAATATTTTATTATTTTACTGCAAGAAGCAAACTTATAGTCCAAAGAATGCTTTGAAAGCATTCAAAACCTTCAGTCAGTAATAACTTCCTTGTTACGTTTTTTTTCCCTCTGTCGCCGCTTTTCCTATGTGCGACCGGACTCAGATGACATTACATCATCATTAAATGCTTCTGTAGTGAGCGCCAGTCTCAAAAACAAGGATTTAATGCATAGCTCGTGACTTGCTGCTCATGAAGCTTGACAAACAAAATATTGCATTTGTGAGGTGAACATAATGTTTTTCAGGTATTTTCAAGCTTTTCTTAACTATCGTACGCTCGAGAAGTGTTAAAGACGTAAAAAACAAGTTAAGCAGGGTGACACAATGCTATTTACACTATAGCATTAAAATTAAACTTTTCAAGTGACTACAAAGTGCCGGCATTGCTCAAACATGTCTACACAGGATATTTATAATAAAAACATGTTATGCTTGCTGATTAAACAAGCCGAGGGCAACAAAAGTCACTAATAAGCAGCGTAAAGCTGGCAGTACCCCTTTCAACATCTAGGAACATCGCAATTCCATTCTACATGGCAGGCAATGCAATAAAGACACACAAGCTGTTCCAAATACTAATCCAACCCCAAACGAGCAATACTCAACACATTATTAATTGAAATTAGATATAAGTCGCAATCTTATAAAGATCTGTCGATATTTATAATTTATGAGCCCTTCAATTATTGTTTATACTATAATCTATAAAGGAAATAGTGTTACATAACAAAGAAGAAAGAAGAAGTCAGAAAGCTGTCACAAGTAAGTAGTGAGAATTGTTATTAGAAATAAGAAAGAAGTATTAAATATTTTTAGTTATGAATATGTTAATGTAAAATCTTACCTAATAGCTTGTAGTATTGGACATATTACCATGGGAAAAAACACCGCTGGAAATTCGAAGTTAGTATTTTATTTCCCTTTACGTTTTTTTTGTTGATTTATCATTTGCTGTTGTTTTGCCATTTGTAGCTTGTCTCTTTAGGCTTGGGGTAGAGAGTTCCATAGCTTCAATTTTGTCTAGTAGGTTATGTTTTTTGACAAATTCTGTTGCCTCTTCGATGTTATTAAAGATTTTCTGACCATCTGGAAGTGTGAGTTTCAATCTAGCAGGGAAGAGTATTTGAGTTTTTATTTCAGCTTTTTTTAGATCTTTAATGAGAGGAACACAGGCTTTTCTCTTTGCTATTGTCACAGATGTATAATCATTATCAAACCTAATGACTTTAACATTTTCCTGAATAGGACCCATCGACCAAGCAGTCTTTAACACCAAATCTTTATCCTGTGTTGATAAAACTTAATTATGATAGATCTTGTTGAAGTTAAGTTAAGAAAATGACTCTGGCAGGTTTAGTATTTTAGGTAACCAGTTATTCAGGAAAAGAATCATGTTATTCCCTTCTGTCCTTTCAGGAACTCCATAAATTCTAATATTATTTCTTCTTGACCTTGATTCCAGATCATCCACCTTTTCTAATAGTGAATTATTTTGCTTCAAAAGGAAATTTATTTGATTGTCATTCTCCATCTGTTTCCCGTCTATTTCATTTAGAGATTCTTCTATACTGGTTATTTGATCTGAGTGCTTTGAAATAATTTCCTTTAATTCTTGAATTTGTTTTTTACTTTCTTTTTTCATGTTTTCCATGATGTTTTCTAGATTATCCATTTTTGTAGAGAGATCTTGTATACTTGTAATTATAGTCTGTAGTTCCTTCTTCATAGAACTATCTGGAGCAGATGACTTTGAATGACTCATATTTCAAGTATCTGTATACAGCAATTGATGTTCTGACATGATTTTTGTGAGGAATTTCATTGAAGATTATTATTTTTTCTTCTTCTGATAATCCACAATAGTGAAAGGAATATTTATAGGCAGTTTTTCCAAGATATTTCTAAAACTTTTTAATTAATTCCTGTCAGAAATAAATCTCATGAACAGAGCAACAAAAAACTACTGCACTCACTCTGACATCTTGGCCACGCCCCCGACTCAAAGTAAATTCTGAAACTAGACACTCTAAATTGGCCCTAGGTGTGAGTGCATGTGTGTGTGTGTGTGTGTGTGTGTGTGTGTGTGTGTGTGTGTGTGTGCTTTCTGTGGAAGGTTGGGCGCCGGGCTGGCAACTCGACACTGTAAAAACTCTACTGCCAATCATGAGCGGACAGGTGATCTGCTGTGGTGACCCCTAACCGGGAAAAGCCAAAAGAAGAAGAAAACTGACTTGAAGCATAAATGATTTGTTCTCAAAGGTACCCTACCCTTTTGAAAAGTGAGAAAAGGCTGACTCATCATAAGAGCATGTAACTCATATGCTCTTCTTGCAGAAGTCAGGCAATGAGTATCAGTGTTTTCCAAGTTAAGGACTTCAATTCAGCTTTGTGAGCTGATTCAAATGAAAAAAGCGTAAGTTTTTCTAGAACAAAATTGAGATTATAAAAGGCACTGTCTCTTTTCTAGGTTGACAAATACACAGAGCCCCTTTCAAAAACTTTGATTTGAGCCTAGATAAAAAGGCAGATCAATGGACAGAAAAGCAGAAATGTCTAGCAAGTGAAGCTTTATAAAAGAGTAAGAAAGAGCAAGGGATAGTAACTCACACAAATATTGTAGAACCAGAAGCATCCTGTCCGTAAAAGGGTCCTGGTTCTTACTTTGACACTAACAAGAAAACCTTTTCCACTTTCCCATGTATGATTTTCTAGTAGCAGGTTTCTTAGCCTGCTTAATACCTGCTGCACATCCTCAGAAGACAGATGACTGAAGAATACTAAATCTATATCATTCAGGTAGTAAGCTGAAGAAGTTGAAAGCTGTAATGTATCAAGCAAACCCTGCTTTCTGTATGTCAAATCTGTGAAGAAGCCTGTATAAATTGCCCTCGGCCATTTTCAAAAGAAGGGAAAACAACTGTTGCTGAGACAAAAGGGAGCCACCATAATTATCTTTGGGCAGTCCTTCTGAATCTTTATAATAAGCATAGATATCGGTGGAAAGAGTGGAAAGGCATACTGGAACATTCCCATCCATGGGAAGAGAAGGCATCTGTCTTCCAGGCCTGTGTACAAGAAATTCTGGAGCAGAATTTCTTCAACTGTCGTTTGGAATGACATCAAACAGATCTATTTCAGAAGATTTTCCACAACTGGATCATTTCCTGGTAGAAGTGCAGGTCAGATTTCCATTCATAAGGATCTGTCCCAGTCCTACTCAGCTTGTCTGCAGTAATGTTTTACTTAAAGGGAATGTTGGTAGGCTGAAGGGATAGATAGAGATGAGTTGCTAAATTCCACACTACCACAGCTAATCTGCATAAGCGGTATGATCTGGTACCCCCCCCCCATTTGTTTATGCACCACATCACTGTGATGTTGTTTGTTATTACTAGCAGAGGACCTGGAGTCCAAAGGTGGTTTAGAGAATTGACAGCACTTATTACTGTTATGACATCCCCACTCTGGGCCAGTAATCAAGCTTGAATCCTTACCACTGACACTGGAGAGGGATGTTCACTTGGAATACAAATGGATACATTCAGTATTTCCAGATGCAGACCTCTCTGCATCAAGCACAATTTCCCTTAAGAGCATACAGGAAATGCAGTCAGCTTAGGTCTGGGTTTCCTTATATCTGTCTCCCTCCAGGGGCCCCATAAAGACTCCACACTGGCACAGCTGCAGACTTAAGTCCTCAGCTGAGTGCCCAAGCCAAGTCCTCAGCATCTCTGTGAAACCACTGCTTTGTGTGCCTTCTCAAAGCAGTTGACACACACACTCTTTGAGATTTGATTTTTATACACAGATACACACACACACACACACACACACACACACACACACACACACACACACACACACACACACACACACACACACACACACACACACACACACACACACACACACTTGGGAAAAGCTGGCATAGATTTACTAGCTATGCCCCTTCTGCCCAGACTATCGGGTAGTTACACCACTACCAGACACTCCAAAGTCAGCTATTCTAAGGCTCTTGCAAGGGTACCCAATTATACTGGTGAAATTAATATTAATACAAATGGTAATGCTGACCAAACTGCCAGTCTTCAGGAGTGGCCACAGTGCCACCAACAGATAATAAGTACTCTCAGAGATTAAAATATTTTATAGAGAACCAGTCACAATGGCAAGTTTAAATATATTTAATAATAAGTAATAAAAGAACATAAAAACACTAAATATCTGTTTATAATAAACACCAGAGTTTCAATCACAGGAAATATTGAAATAACACAGATGACTAGATTCACACAGTTACAGAAAAAAAACAGTACTTAACTAACCTCAATATATTTCCCTAACTAATTTAGAGAATTACTAACCATGGCCACTTACTAGAGCAAGGCAAGATGAAGTAGGTGAGGGATCCTTCTATGTTCCAAGAGGCAGACTGCCTTAAGACTTCAGTCTCTAGTATTAAAATATTATATCTGTACAGAATGACATCACATGCATCTGGTCATCTGACTTCCGGTTCCCATGCAACCCCCATTGCTAGAAACTGCCAGGATTTAGCACTTACATGTCAATAATACACATACAACAGCATTGTTAAGATCTGGTGCAGCTTCTGGAAGCCATAAAATAATTACAGACTTCTACTCCTCCTACAGATACTAACAAACCATGCTTCTTACAGACATTGCATCTCTGGCTTTATTCAAAACTGTGAGATAATATCTTTATAGCTTAGGCCTAATAATTTAATTTTCTTACTATTTCTCAAAGTCAGGTGGATTGAGATTAACCTCTTCTCTTCCAGTATCCTCTGTTACAATATATACATTTAAACAGTTACGATAATGCATGTACATTTATTTTCTGCCCAGCAGGGCACACTGTTTATACATTTTTAACACATGCAGCTTTACAAATGTGTTTCCAACACAAGAATCTGTACAAATCAGTTCAGTATTCAAATAGCATATAATTCTTTACTAAATTCCAGCTAGCTGGTTAGCATATGTTAAACATACGCTGCTCTACCTCGCCTGGCATAGCTGGCAATACCTCACATCATCACATCTCTCTCCTCTTTGAAGACTCAAGCTAGTTTTTCAAGTGACCCTTGAAAAATGTTACTTGAGAGGAATGAACCTATCTGTGGATAGATTAACTCATACCAATCCCATCAGCATTGGCCACTGTCATGTCATATGCCTGCAACTGTAGGCTCCATCATAGTAACTGGGCATTTTACTGGCTGGCTCAATGTAGCCATAGATCTCCATCAGACTCCTCCTGCCTCTTACTGCAAATGCTTAGCATCAGGGACTCCCTATCATGGTAAGGTTTTATCATGTTAACATAGTACAATTTGGGCCCCTGCCTCCTACCTAGCAGTTCTACCATGTAGTTAACATCACTGACCTTCCTTACCACTTTTAAGGGTCCCTCCCAAGCTGCCTGCAGCTTATTGTGTATGACAGGAATGAGAATCTTAACCTGGCGTCCCACATTATACTCTCTGGCTCAAGCATTCCAGTCATACCTGACCTTTTTCTGCTGTTTGGCTCCTACCAGGTTCTCCTGGGCCAAGCCCATGATCTCCCTAAGAGTTTTCCTGAGGTTTAAGACATTTGCCACTATAGACTGCTTGTGGGATTCACACTCACCCTCCCACTCATCACAAATCAAATCTAAAGGCCCCCTCACCCTATGCCCATACAGCAGCTCAAAGGGTGAAAAACCTGTAGATTCCTGGGATAGTTCTCTGTATGAAAACAGCAGATGGGGAAAATATTTGCCCCACTCTCTCTTAATTTGCTCTGCAAATAGCTGTAGCTTGGTTTTTAGTGCAGAGTTTAACCTCTCCACAAGCTCATTAGTCTGAGGATGGCAGGGAGTAGTCTTTAAGTGTTTTACCCCACAGTGCTTCCACAGACAAGCCAGCAGATCTGACATGAAATTGGCACCTCTGTCAGTTTGGTATTTCTCCGAGGAAACCTACCCTGCTGAAAATCTTTAGCAAAGCATTTGCCACCTTCTCTGCCTCAATGGAGGACAGAGCCACTGCCTCAGGGCACCTAGTAGCATAATCTACTAACATCAGGATATACTTCTTCCTTGTGGAACTTGGGATACTCAGAGGTCCCACAATATCCGTAGCTACCCTCTGAAATGGCTCCTCAATCACAGGCAAAGGCATCAGAGTAGCTTTGAGCTTGTCTTCTGCCTTCCCTACTATTGGCAGTACTCACAGGTCATGTGGTACCCTGTTACATCTCTAGCAATCCCATGCCAATAAAAGTTCTGCATAATATGTCTCTTAGTAGGCTTTATGCCCATATGACCTGTAAAAGGAATGTCATGGGCTATGACTAGAAGTGCTAGATGGGAGACTCTAGGCACTACCAACTACTGTATTACCTCCCCTTCTAGCCCTCCCTCAGAGGTCCACTCTCTGTACAGTAACCATTTGTTCCAGTGTACAGACTCCCCTTTTTCCTTGAGAATCAGTTGCCTCCCTAACTACCTCCCTCAAGCCTCTCGGTGTAGGGTCTGAGAGCTGAGCCTGTCTCAACTCTATCTTTGTAACTCTTCCCAGATCCCCTTCCACCGGAACTCTGGTATCCATTGACAGTGGTGCCTCACTGTCAGCATGGGTACTACCATTCACCTCTGCCCTTGCAATCACTCTGTCAAAAGGAACATCAGTAATTACCAGCAGTTGTGGCTCACCTTCAGGCTCACTGCTACAAGGTAGCTCTCTCCCTAAAATAGCCACCTGTCCCCAACCACCAGACCCACATGCCTGTCTCTAAGCCTGACTGTGGGTTACTGCATGCACACAAGGTACAGCATTATCAAAACCATTCCTTATTAAGACATCTGCAGGGATATCCTCAAACACAACTACTTGCTTGCTTCCTTTTCCACCCTCCCGGTCAAGGTGAACCCTGGCCAAAGGCATTTGAAATGGGGTCCCTCCTAAAGCTCTGACCGGTGTTGACTGCCCAAGCAAATACTGCTCCTCTTTAACCACTGCAGGCTTCACAATGGTTATGTCAAAGGCTGTGTCTCTCTCTCTTAGCAGTGGTCTGTTTTGCATCCACTAAGATTTGATATAAACTCTGGTGATAGTTTGGTACCCCTGTTGTCTCCAGACAACTTACCACTGGCATACTGTTATTCCAACTTGCTGGCTCCACCTTTTATTCTCCACCTTGCCTCCGTGGACATCTGTATAATGCATGGCCCCACTGGTTACATTTACAACATTAAACCCTTGATCATGGTCATGTACCTGAAATAGTGGCTTCCCATGTAACTGGTGGATTCTTTTGGGGTGGTTTAGGCTGCCCACATGAGTTCCCTTATATCCACATGCAGCACTGGGTATCCCTTTCTTGTGCAGTGATGCCCTGCTTGCTAAGTAGAGATCCCCCTTTTTACCCAGTTCATCTGCAGAGTTACACTGTCGGTCTGCCAACTAAATTCTCATGTCCTCAGTCAAAATGCTAAGGGTTTCTTCCCTCAGCAAAAGATCTGTCAGCCCTTGAAAAGTGGTGACCTGACACCCACTCACCCAACTATGAAAATAAGTGCTTAACTCAGCAATATAATCACACACACTTTCACCTGCCTTTCGTCTATGCTCACGAAACTTAAAAGATTCAAGTAAACATGTCTTTACTTTTTCATAGTTCAAACAATCGATATCAGACAATTTAGAAACAACAGTTACATCTTTACCATAGAATAAGGGGGTCAGGAACCATATCCAGAGCCCTTGGTCAACATTATACTGTTTACATACCCTATCAAATATATGAATAAAACTATCAAAATCATCACCATCTGTAAACTGTGGAAGACATTTCCTGACCTTTATTGCTTCTGGGGTTCAGTTATTCCCTTCCCCATTACCTCCATGACACTGGTGAAGAGTCAGAATCTCTCTCTCTCATGTTGATATTGATTCTCCTTTTCTTCAGCTTCCAAACACTGCAGTCTCTCTTTTGCTTCAGCCTCCAAATGCCACAGTTTTTAATTTTCTTCAGCCTCCAACTGATCCTGAGATGTTCAGTGACTGATATATACTGGCTGGAGAGAATAAGACACTTCCTTGTAAAGTTCTACTTTGTCCTGAGGAAGAAAGGCCTTCATGAGGGATGTATCCTGAAGGCATCCCAGAAGCAATGTCCTGTTAAAAGTAAAGTGTTCACCTGGAAACCCAGACTAAGATGGAAGTCCTTTACCCAAGCAAGAGATTCCTGACATTTTGTAAAAGACTCTGCAAATATAAGACAGGCAGTTGTCTAAATATGGAAAAATGTGAAAACTCCACAACCTGCAATGAGTTTTTACTGGTACCAGACACATCATAAACACCATTGGAGCTGTATACAGCCCAAAGGGTAAAAAGAAAATCTTAAAAAATATATACAGGACAATAGAGCTATTCTGCTATGCCCCCACACAGCATAAGCATCTTCTATGTTTCCTGCTTGCCACTGGATTCTGGTATTAGATACATTTTAAATTTACATTTTCACCACCAACAATGCAAATATTGTGCTGAATTTAATTAGTTCTGAGACTTTGTATTTCTGAGGATCAGTTCTTTACCTTCATACCTGAAGACTACTGACAGTATTTCTCCTGTTTTTACTATAAAACATTCTCTGTTTGTTTATCTTCCTCAGAAAACATTCTCACTACAGAAGCCTATCTTTCCTCCCAGGGGACTTCAACACTTGTGTTATATGCCTGTTCATGTTTTCTTTTTCCAGTTTGCCTTACTTTGTAATTCACTTCATTATTCCCTATAATATCATAGGGGCCTTGCCATTTAGCAAAACATTTACACTCATCAGTTGCCACTGACAAAAGCACTTATCCCCTGCCTGAATCTCTCCAATACAATTATTTCTACTATATACCTGTTGTTGGGCTTCTTGAGCTCTTTCCATGTATTCTCTGAAATAGGCATTACATGTCTTAACCTGTCTTGTAGTTCTGCATAATATCCTATCACACTCTTAAAAATAATGTTTTATTCTTCATGGGTTTCTCTTGCTATGTCTACCAAACTCCACAAATGTTTGCCAAACAATTGCGCAAAAAATATAAATAAAGTTGAGATTTGATGTACTTCTCTTTCAGCAAACAGCATGTATGGAAACAGCTGGTCCCAGTTTTTCTCATCTTCATCTATATATTTAAGAATATTGGACTTAACAGGCATCGGCATTTTGTAAGGTGTTCAACTAAGCCATCTTTTCAAGGTTACATAAAGAAGTTTTACCAAGAAAAACAGTCATGGTTCATGTATTACATTGGATATGAGCAGAGTACCTTAGATTGTAAGCATTATTTGAGGAAATCCAACTGTAGAAAACAGTAGTAATGGTCTTTTGCTATAGAGTTAGCTTTTACTCATTTTAGGAGACCTGTTTCTAGGAACTTCTTGGCATAATCAATGACTTCTAGTATGTATTAGTGACTGTTACTTGATCTTTCAAAGGAGATCTACAAGATCCATAGCTGCTATTTCAAATGGGACGTCTATTATATGCAAAGTGATAAAAATATTCCTAAACCTGGCTTAGATGCTATCTTCTGGCATTCTGAGCATGCTTCAAAGACATTTTCTATTTCCCTCATAATACCTGGCCGGTAAAACCTAACTAAAATCCTAGCCTTTGTTTTATCAACACCTAAATGTTCGCCCAAATGGGCCAACTTCATTGCAAAATGTCTAAAAAGCTTTGGCAGCAGTAACTGTCTTATTACCTGTTCTGTCTTTCTCTTTAGTTACTCTATAAAGTAGCCCCGAGATTCATGAAGCTGCTCTGGAGTAGTGTCAGTGATCTAGTGCCAAATATGGCCGCCAAGCGATTCAGGTACAAGCTGTTTCTACATGCACTACCAGCGTACGCCAGAGCTGCGCAGCTCCTGGTCATTGTATGCTAATTACCCCATGTGCAGTAGTGTAGCATGCAAATGAAGGTATATAGCGATTCATGAAGTGGTGCAGGCATAGAGTAAGCATGAAGAAATGTAAACCAAAAAAAAAACGGTTTACATTTTTTCAAACATAATATCGGAGCCATGAAAGTGGACCAAACTTATGTATTATAATGTTAATATATGCCAATGGCTAAATATATAGCCAATGGCATAAAAAACATGCACAACACATAAAAAATAACATTTAATGTTATGGCCACACTAATGCAAAGTAAAACCGCAATGCATGGGTGCGCAAACGGGATCACAAGGAAAATATATTTAGATGTCATAAAACTGCAATGTAACACAATTCATGAATTCCCCATAATAGTCAATGGCATGCATGCTACACCACAACCATGGCGCAAGGGTTGCTAAGGGTCTGTGACAGTGTTCTGCATGGTAACTAGGAATTAATAGTCAATGCCATGCAAATGAGTCAAGTAATACTGAATTGCAAATGCCTCACTGGCATAAGAATGTACCACATGGCATAGCGGTACAACACTGAGGAATGGTCTGGAGATAAAAACGACATCAAGAGATGGGCGCACCACTGTAGCTGTAAGCACATTGGATCATTGCTAATCTGGGTTGCCTGTTGCTAAGCAAAGCTGCAGGATAGGGGTGTGGAAGTAGCCATAGTTTTTCTTAGTTGAGAGCACACAAGGTAACTGAAAGTGCATGTGAACGTGTATGAAAACGCGCTTGAAACCCGGTAAATGGCTGTGCGCGGCACGCACCACAGCTGAAAAGGAAGGATATGGGAAGACAATAAAGAAATCCTGCAGCATGGTAACTGGAGTACAAATGAGTAATTAACACCTAGGAACTCACAGTGGGCCACTGACAACAGCTGGCTGCTAGCAGCTACCTGCAGAACAGAAAAGGGGAGGTGCCGTACAGCAAAGAAAAGAGAACTGTCACAGCAGAACAAAGCAAACTTGCAGTAGATCAGCTATATAACACATTTCCCAACACAATCCTGGGTTGTGAAAATACAAAACAAGAAAGCCGGCAGCTGGATGCATGCCTGACAATGGGAGGGGAATCGAGTTGAAAAGTGAAGTAAAGGGCAATAGATGAATCATGGCAGCCAAGCGTAAGTCAACACCAAAGGCCCCACAATAGGAGTATCTGATGTAAAACCAATAATTAAGATACCCCACATATGAAATTGCACAAACACACCCAATTACACCAGCATCATCCATTGCACAATAGTATAAGGTATGAAAGCCCCACACAGACACTTGTGTATTCCCAGACACTCTACACCATTGGTGTATACAGACAGGGAACTTTTAATATGTACTTGTTGGGGCCGCCATAGCTTTGATTCACCAGCATGTGTTGGAGACTGACAGTGGTGTGGAGGATGATGCTGACAACCATCTCAGGCACCAGAGGAGGAGAAGAGTGTTCAGATCCAGGGTAACCTACCAGGGGCTACATGATCTGGAGATAGTAGAGCATTACAGGGTGGACAGGGACATCATACAGCAACTTGTTGAGCTGTGCCGGCCATGCCTCAGAGCCAGAAGTAACAGAGGGGAACCCATCCCAGTGGACACAAAGGTATGTGTAAGCTTGAGAATACTATCCACAGGTACCTTCCAAAGGCCAACTGGGGATATCATGGGGATCTCACAGGCATCAGCATCCAGGGTACTCCACCATTTCCTGGATGCCATGTTACCACATGCCAATGAGCACATATACTTCCCCCAAATGCAAAAGAAGTTGGTCAGCTATATGCATCTCTTCCACCGTATGACAGACTACCCAGAGGTACTGGGTGCAATAGACTGCACGCACATACACATCAAGTCACCACCCAGTGAGCAGGGTAGGTGCTACATAAACTGCAAGGGATACCCCTCCAACTGCCAGGTCGTGTGCAATGCCCAGGGCATTATCATGGATGTGGGTGCTAGCAGCCCTGGAAGCTATCACAACTCCCACATCTGGCATGCCTCACAGCTGTATCAGGTATTTGCCAGGGGGGACATCCAATATGGCCACATGGTGGGGGGTGCCAGCTATGCACTGGAACCATGGATGATGACTCCCATCAGAAATGCACACACAGCCACACAAGAACGCCATAATGAGGCACACGCAGAAACCAGAATCATCATAGAGCGTGTGTTTGGGATGCTGAAATCATGGTTCCATTGCTTGGACATATCTGGTGGAGCCTTGCAGTACTCTCCAGGCAAGTGTGCCCACATCTTCATAGTATGTGCCATGCTACACAATATGATCCTGCGGAAACAGCTGCAGCAGGGACAGAATGGTGAAGGCCCTCACAGCCCACCACCATTGCCAAGGGACCCACAGGCACAGAGGGACTCAGACCATGAACACCCTGTGCTAGCCCCAGTAGGTAGAAGGAGGCATGCCCAGTATGCCCATGCCTTGGCAAAGAGTGAATGTATAGCACACACACTGACAGTGTAGACTCATGGACTGACACCCTTCTCCACCTGCACACACAGCAAACATGGATGGCACACACACACGACCACCTGTAAATTGTCATGTATAGGTGGTCTACTGTGTGCATCCTACATAGGTAGCCCTCAACTATTGTACACACAACCGTCATTGGCACAAAGTAAGTTAATACCTGAACAGTAAATTAAGGTATCAGCATGTGTCCATACTGCATGTAGAGGTTCATAGATACTTAGGTAGGTACAGGCCCAACTGCCTGAGGCCACTTATAAGCATAGGCAAAAAGTGTCTGCTGTTGCCACCCCATCGATTAACTAACTGTCCCTCTGTGGAGCAGAGACAATTGCAGGATCCCTGGGGTGTATCCACTGTTCTCCACCCACTCTGCAAGGATTCTCCATAGTGTTAGTGAGGGATTTTGTATAATGCAATCAGGGATGTAGTTCCAAATAATGGGGAGTATCCCTAACAGGAATCTTCTCAGATGTTTACATGTTACATAGTATACCTTAAACACAGCTTGCATATATAGGTAGTATTCCAAAGAATAATAAACATGTGGAACACACAACCGCTGAAATTTGCGTTAATCACCCTTGCACTACCAGTGCCTGCTCTGAGAGGTAAAATACCACTGCCAGGATTAGAACATGCAACCATATACACAATTTTCACAATAACAAACCCCTAAGCTACCTGAGATGTACCAATGGCAGTTGTGTATACTGACAGGATAAAATACAAAAGATAGGAATGTGTGGAAATAGGAAAAACCGGCATGTACCCAATAAAAGGTGTATGTTTTATATATATATATATATATATATATATATATATATATATATATATATATATATTTATATATATATACATCATCATCATATATATAGAGAGAGAAAGAGAGAGAGAGATATGTCGATATATGGGGATATACATATATATGTAGATATATAGATAGGTTAACAACATCTACATAACCATGGAGGTACATATAAATGGGATATCTAACAGATACCGACTGCTTTACATACTGATGCACATAATCCTGAGACTTATGGTCTGAAAGAACACAGTACCGAAACACCAGCTGCGTGAGGTTTAACATCACAATGTTAAGGGACAGTTAGTCAGTGCTTCTGGTGTTGCGGTTCAGGTAGGTTAATGTGTGTAAGTGTGTTTCTGAGGGCTGTAGTGTGTGTAAGTGTGTATTCTGAGTGCGGTGTGTGTTCTTGGGGGACTGTAATGTGTGGGTTAGCTTTGTGCATCTGCACAATCTAGTAGGTAGAATATTAAAGTAGGGGAGTGTGGGGGGTGCAGACACCTACATGGGGGATGTAGGGGGGGCTTGGCCATCTGCTCATACGTAGTGTAGGATGGTTTGTTTGGATGTGGTGGGTAGCAATGTGTCTGTGTGTACGTGTGTGTGTTCCATCTTCATGTTACTTTTGCAAGTTACTGTCGTTGTCAGAAATGTGCGGTATGGGAGTCTGGGCCCGGTACTGTGGGCGTCAGAACTGTGTGGTGTTGGGATTCCATAGGTAACCCGTATACAGTGGTTGAACTGTTCATATATGAGTATAACATGGGCCATAGCAATCAAAAATTCCACCACGACCAGCCTTTATGAACAAAGGATATGGCGAGTATATGCCTATACACTATTACAAATATGTGCTATGGACATGTGCCAATGATAGTGTTACCACTTGTCCCACTTTGCGAGGGACAGGCCCTCTTTGGGCGGTTGTGTCCTGACCAAATATATTAAACATGGCAAATGTCCTGGGATTGTATGACATAATTATGTCCCATATGTATTGTAATAGTTGCATACAATAGTTCTTTCTGTATCTAAAATACCTACATGTTACAAGAAACAGGATAAGCAACTATACTGCTACAAGAATAAGCTTATATTTAGGCAAGAAAGGAAACTTCTATCCCTTGTACTGACCATGGGTTTGTGTCGGCCTGTAAATTCTGATGTGTGTCCCGAAAATGTCCCACTATGGCAATATGAAAAGGTGGCAACGCTAGCCAAAGAGGGTCAGTCACCAACACAACTACAATGGCTGCAAATACCTATTACAGAAATACACAGCTTTCATGTAGCAACACTTTATTACATTCTGATGTATTGCCAAAAGGATTCAAGGACTAACATCACCTGCATGCTATACAGGAACCACTTAACAGTGCCTTAATGAATCAGCCTGCAATTACCATAGTATTAGTCCACTAAAGGATAGGTGTTCAAATAGGGAAGGAATCCTCACACACATATTGATTATGTATAAAAGCAGTTCCTACACACCTGCATCTGCTATGCACACCCACCAACATCACCCCCACACCCAAACAAATTACAATACAAACTGTTATAACATCACAAATCATTCACTCACTGTAAAACATCTGCAGAAGCCTTAACATACCTTGTCAGAGACACACTAACATGGCCCTATGTGAAACAGTTGCTGTTATACAATGGAACAGCTGCTGATGTTACAGGGTTTGTTTGCACTAATCCCGTTTCAGAGGGTTGTATGTACACCGGGATGTGTTACCAATTATGAGTAACAGCACAGTATGACACACATGTACACCAAATCAAGGATGTCTGGTGAGCACACTGTAAACCACATAACAGTTCATGCATAGCCATACAGCCTTGAGCTGCCCAAACATCCTTGCCAGACTTAAACATCTGCAGAAGTGTCAGGTACAAACAAACCCTGCATAAGTAGCAATGTTCTAAAATATAACAGCTGTACTCACATGTAGAACAAAATCATCTAGCCATTGCACACAATCCACGGGAGTCATGAAGCTAATATATTTCTGTCTGTCTCCATATAGCTGTTGAAATACATCACAAACAACACATCCAGGCCATTTTCCTCAAAAGTAAGGCAAACAGACAATGCCCAAAAGGAGTACTCAGTTATACACCACTGTTGCCATGGTATCGGCTAATGGAATAGTTGCACAGCTGATGTGCATCTAATTAACTACTTTGGAACATCAATCGGTAGTCAGGATACCACGTTACCAATATTTAACTAGAAAAGGATGGCTTATCACACATTCAAACCATCCGTATATACCAGCAGAACATTACAAGTAAGATTGAAACACAAACTGAAAAGGATTGAATCAACAGTCAATGACACCTTGGGTTACTAATAAGGTATGTAGAACAGTCAGTATGTCTGTGTATTTAGTACCTGTTCTGTAATATTTAAAGTGCACACGATCCATATAGTTTAACAGTTATCTTGTAGTGATGTATTGTTGAGCATAGTAATTCTTGTATTTGTGTGTACTGCTGTAGGTCACAAGGCAAACACTGCATACACCACAAGGGATGCTATATAAGGGCTTTGAACACAAATATTCCTCACCAGCCGCTGTCAGTGGCAGAGCTAGTCCAACAAGTATGTGCTATAACAGGGGATAGTATATGCTGATATATTATAACAGTAGCCATATGTATGGATGTATTACTGAGAATAACATGTCAAAGGTTGGCCCACTGTGCAATTATGATTTGCATTGCGGGATATTGTGCCAATAACTGTGTAATGTACAGTATTGTAGGCAGATATGTATTACAAGTTACATAGCATTACTGCTATGTTAGGCAAACATTAGTTATGTCTATTGGCATTTACAATACACAATAACAGGATACATATGACTTTTATCACCCGACAGTTTATCAGCATGATAGCAAAGTAAAATGGAAGAGCTAGATATCTATCCATGCACATAAGACATGTAATAAGTGCAAAGGTAGGTACTAAGCTGTCTTACTAAGGGTATTTATAAGCCTAGCTAGAGTGTGTTGGCTTTTGCCACCCTCATAGGTTAGTTCCCTGTGCCTCTGTCCAGCAGAGCCACTGCAGTGATCCCTGGGGTACATGTCTGTCTCCCATCCACACATCAAGGTTTCCCTTCAAGAGTGCTAGTGAGGGGCCCTGCCTGATGTACATTGGAATCATGTCCCAAAGCATGGGGAGTATCTGGGTCAGGAATCTATCCGTCCAGCACGTCCTAGTCATTGTTGTGGTTAGGTGTATATCCCTAGAGCATGTGACTCTCAGGGGCTTCTGTTTAGGTGGATATCCAGCAATACTGGGTTGGACATGGGCCTTGTATGTCAAGCAGAGATCACCTGTGAGTATGCTGTATGCAACCGAGTGCAACTGGAGTTTCTTAGGTTGGGCTACATAGGTCATCTGTTTGAGGTCAGTAATCCTCTTGGTGTGGTACTGTTGTGGTCTTCCAAGCTGTTGCAGTTTTCTTGTAAGGTATATCCCAAATGGGGTGTTGTATCCTTTAATTGGTCTAATGTGTAGAGAGGCAAAATGGCCTCCTTTGATCTGGATGCGAACCCATTAGAGATTAGGGGCGTCACATAGAAGGATATTCTAACCACCTTGTCATTATGGGTATCAAAGGAGAGATTGATGTCTACTGGGGTTGCTAGATCCCTTATTACCTTTTCTGTATGTAGTGGACTAGCACCTATGTGGTAGTCCATGGGTAATTAGTTATATCCAAAGGGGATGACTATGCACTTTTTGGCATTCAGCTTGAGGCCATGATATTGACACCAAGATCCGTCTCAGTGCGACCCTTCCAGAGGGTGTCTGTAACACCTGGGGAAACAATTATGTCCCCTAATTTGCAGTCGTCTGCAAACCTTTTCAGCCAAAGCCCTCCTGTGCTTGCCTGTACATCAGAGAATTATATACCAAACATGAGGGGTCCTTGGACTGAGCCCTGGGGGGCGCCACTTGTAATTGGTATACAGTCTGACCTAGGGTATGCAACTCCCACTGTGTGGGTTCTGTCCGTGATCCACTGTTATAACTTGATATTACTTGTGAACCTCTGCTATCTCTGTAAAAAACAAAAACAAAAAAAAATCTTGCTTTTTTCCCACTTTTCTGAGAGTTAAAAAAGTTCAGTTACAGGCTTGCTGTTCCTGAACTGTTTGAAAGTTTCTGTGAGGCCATTTTTGCTTGGGCTGAAGGAGGGTCTCTGTGTTCATCAGTGGCAGTGACTAACATTGAGCAGCTTCCCTGCCCCCGTAGAGGTGGTTACTGACTTGAAACTGTAGTTTTATTGGCCACTAGGGGTCATTTCCATAACTCCTTCATCTTCCTCTCTTAAAACCTAGTTGCCTCGTGGTTTGAGCGTCTTTTCAGGCTTGTTGGCTGTTGGTGAAGCACCCTCCAAGAGGAAAAAACGCTGAGAGAAGAAGGGAGCCACTTTTGAGATTTTAAGTATTTTTCTCTGTTTATTTGCTAAGTTTTTCTGCATAGCTGCCTAGCTTGAGCATTTTCTGGCTTGTTAAACTTGATTTCTGTATTAGTAGCTGTATTTAGAGCACAACCAAAAGCTGTTTGCTGAATTTCCTGTTTGCACTTAATTTTAAATCGTTTTTTCTTAAAACTTGCATAGTTTCTGTCCTTGACCTAGCACTCTTGTGTGGGGTCATTTACTGCACTGTTATAACTTGATATTACTTGTGAACCTCTGCTATCTCTGAAAAACAAAAAAAAAAAATCTTGCTTTTTTCCCACTTTTCTGAGAGTTGAAAAAGTTCAGTTACAGGCTTGCTGTTCCTGAACTGTTTGAAAGTTTCTGTGAGGCCATTTTTGCTTGGGCTGAAGGAGGGTCTCTGTGTTCATCAGTGGCAGTGACTAACATTGAGCAGCTTCCCTGCCCCCGTAGAGGTGGTTACTGACTTGAAACTGTAGTTTTATTGGCCACTGGGGTCATTTCCATAACTCCTTCATCTTCCTCTCTTAAAACCTAGTTGCCTCGTGGTTTGAGCGTCTTTTCAGGCTTGTTGGCTGTTGGTGAAGCACCCTCCAAGAGGAAAAAACGCTGAGAGAAGAAGGGAGCCACTTTTGAGATTTTAAGTATTTTTTCTCTGTTTATTTGCTAAGTTTTTCTGCATAGCTGCCTAGCTTGAGCATTTTCTGGCTTGTTAAACTTGATTTCTGTATTAGTAGCTGTATTTAGAGCACAACCAAAAGCTGTTTGCTGAATTTCCTGTTTGCACTTAATTAAAAATCGCTTTTTCTTAAAACTTGCATATTTTCTGTCCTTGACCTAGCACTCTTGTGTGGGGTCATTTACTGCACTGTTATAACTTGATATTACTTGTGAACCTCTGCTATCTCTGTAAAAACAAAACAAAAAAAAAAAAATCTTGCTTTTTTCCCACTTTTCTGAGAGTTAAAAAGTTCAGTTACAGGCTTGCTGTTCCTGAACTGTTTGAAAGTTTCTGTGAGGCCATTTTTCTTGGGCTGAAGGAGGGTCTCTGTGTTCATCAGTGGAAGTGACTAACATTGAGCAGCTTCCCTGCCCCCGTAGAGGTGGTTACTGACTTGAAACTGTAGTTTTATTGGCCACTAGGGTCATTTCCATAACTCCTTCATTTGTCCTCAGAGGAGTGGTTTAAGGCAGTAACTTGTAGTTTATTGGCCATTTTGGGTCATTTCCTGTCTTTTCCAGCCCCTGCTATAAAGCATGCTTTAGCGCCAAGATTAGCGATTTAGCGCCGAGTTGCCACTGTTGCACACTAGGGCAGCTCCGGTTAAGCAGGTTTAAACTATTCGGCTACCTAAAGTCCACTCTTCAAATTTTCCTTAAAACTACCTTCCTCGAACTATACTACTGATCTAATCAGCGATCCTATAATTAAAAGATCATCTCTACTTGACTCCAAGTAGACTATTCTCTATCTGTTAAACGTAGCACTTGCTCCTCCAGTACTTATTACCTTGATACGGCACTCTTGTCATAGATAGTACCCCAAAAAGGCAACCCCCATTTCTCGGTCACCCACGCCCCCGAATCTTTTTAAAGTTTTTTGTCTATTCCTTCTAGCATGTCGAGGGATCAGTTGCTAGTGTCCTCTCCTGCTCAGCTGGTGAACCTGGGAATATTGAGGCAATGTTACAATTGCCTCATGTACACAGACAACCCTCTCCTCCTCCCACAAAACACAAATACATGCGAGATGCAACTATACGGCCAAACTGGAGGCTGAGCTCTTCAACATAGGACTGGCAAGACCAGTCAGGAGGAGGAGGTTACTACACACTATAGAGCCAGTCTCACATAGTACCATTACAACCTCAAATCATACACATAAACACACAAAGACATACTGAGGCTCTGATCAAAAATCTACCAAAACAGCAGAGGCCACCAAAGCAGACACCCAAACAACCACCACCTCAGAACACAACACCTGCAACACATAGACCTCACAGTCAGAGTGTCAAACAGTCACAGCCCTTAAGGCCAAACACAATGCCAGACACACTAGTCATTGGTGACTCCATAGTCAGACACACTGACGCCCCGCCACCAGACTGAGTAAGGAGAAGGTCACAGTAAGCTGCCTGTCGGGCGCTAGAATCCGCCACATAACGCAAGCACTCAGGTCTCTCAACAGCAGGTACAAATATGACTCAGTCATTGTCCACGCTGGTGTAAACGACCTGAGATGTACCTCCTTGGACTACATGAAAAGAGACATTGAGGAGCTCTCTGATTATGTAGCCCAGGCAGGTATGACCCTGACCTTGAGCAGTATCCTACCTTCACCAAGAATGATGCCACAATACAGAGATAAGATGATCAGCTTTAACAATTGGCTTAAACACTGGTGTCATTCAAAGGGGATCCAGTGTCTGTCTGCCTGGGATGACATGCTGGACAAGCCACGCTGCTCAAGGGACGGCTTGCACCTGTCACCCTGGGATTCGGATATTGGCAAAGGCTCTTGCCACCCCCATAGTGCCTTTTAGGCAAGGCTCAAATTCTAAACCTACCACCCTAGAACACAAAAAGGAAAAACTAAGGGTAATGCTGCTCAATGCCAGAAGTCTAAATCTCAAAATGCACGCACTCGAGGCCCTTCTCAGTATGGAGAACATCGATGTCTGTGCTGTGACAGAAACCTGGTTCAAGGCTCCTGAGAGCACCCCAGCGCTATCAGGTTTTACCTCATATCATGCCCGCCCCAAAAATCCGGACAATACCAAGAAAGGAAGGGGGTATCCATATTCATCAAGGACACCCACACCTCAAGACTGGTGGCAACGCACGATGCATCGGAGACCATCCAGGTGCAATTAACCATAGGCAAGACTGCTCTGCAAATTGTAGCATGTTACAGGCCACCCTCACAAACTCAGGAACCTCACATGGCCTTCCTGAAAACACTAGAGGGATAAATGTATCACCAAACACCATCATACTAGGTGACTTCAATTACCCTAATATAGACTGGGAACACTACTCAAGCCCAAACACCCTAGCCCAAAAGTTCCTGGAATTCATAAACTCAAATGCCATGGAACAACTAGTCACCATCCCCACAAGAGGAGATAACATACTTGATCTCATCATCACGAACATGGGAGCACAATGTTCAACACCGAGGTGTACCCCTCACTGGTGAGATCAGACCACATACTAATCTCGCTGGAGTCCCTCATTCCACCCCCACCTGAAATAAAAAAGACCACAGTAAAGAACTTCTCAAAAGCCGACTTCACACTTCTAAAGACTAGTGTGGTCTCCTTTAAGGCCCCCGAGCCAGCGGAAAACAGTACTCAAGCCGCTGAATCACTTACAAATGCCTTCTACCAGCACCTGCAGGACTGCATGGATAAGGCAATCCCAAAAAAACAAAGACTCTTTGTACCAAAGGCAAGCCCAGTCTGGTGGACCCCAGCCATAAACAAACTCTACAACAAAAGGAGGAAGCTACTACAAGATAGAGCAAAATCCTTAAAAGGTAAGACACCCTTGATCACTATAAGTAAAAAACTAAGAGCTCTCATAAAATCATCCAAAGCAAATTTCGAGAAAAATACCTAAAGGCTCAAAAGTCAATCTTAAGGACTACTTTAGCTATGTTAGAAACCCTGAGGAAACTCCCAGATATGCTCAGAGCTAGTTCAAAATGATGTGAAGATTACTGATCCTACAGACATTGCCAACATACTGGCTGACAGGTTCAGTGCAAACTTCTCCCCCCCAAAAAGGAGAGATATCTATACCAAACGATTGCAGCCCCCCAAACATCTCCAGCACCCAAGTGAGAACTGCTCTCTCCAAAGCAAAAAACACAGCATCCATGGGACCTGATGGTGTCCCCGGCTGTGTGCTCCATGAACTCAATGAGGAATTAAACCCACAGCTAGGACAGCTGTTTAATCTAAGTCTTACCTCTGGATACGCATCCAGGAGTGGCGCACTGCAACTGTGGTACCACTTCACAAAGGCGGTGCCTCCACCGACCCTGGAAATTACCGGCCCATTAGCTTGACAAGCCTTATCTGCAAAGCCATGGAGAGGATCATAATGGACCTCATAAATAAAGACATAGGGAATTTGCAGACTTTGGATCCAACCCAGTTTGGCTTTGTCAAAGGCAGATCATGCCTTTTAAACTTGGTTGACTTTTTCAAACAGTCACCAAAGCCATTGATGAGGAAAGGCAGTCCATACAGCCTACCTCGATCTGGCTAAGGCCTTCGATACAATACCCCACTCTGGTATCATTGAAAAACTCATCAGCTTAAATGTCAACCCATACATCACAAGATGGGTTGCAAACTGGCTGAGTGACAGAACCCACAGGGTCAGAGTTGCTGGCGCCATGTCAGACTCAAAGCCTGTCACAAGTGGTGTCCCACAGGGCTCAGTCCTGGGCCCACTCTTGTTTGGCATCTACTTTTCCAAGTACAAGCAAACACAGGAGGGTTATGGCTGACAAAGTTTGCAGATGACTGCAAACTGGGCGCCATAGTAGAAAACACATCTGACACAGATATTCTTCAGAAGGGTCTCACAGAAACGGATAACTGGTGCCAGAGCCACGGCCTAAAGTTAAATGCCAAAATGCATAGTCATACCCTTGAAAAACAAGGTTATCCCTAGCTACCAAATAGGTGGCAATCCACTGAGCACAGAAGAAGTTATCAGGGACCTGGGGACCCAGGTTGATAGTAGTCTGTCATTCGACACCCATGTAGCTAAAGTAGTTAGGAAGACCTTCTACATTGCCCACCTTATCATGAAGGATTCTCATCTAGATCAAGGGAGGTCATAGTCTCCTTTACTCATCACTCATCAGACCAATGATTGAGTACAATGCCCCATTTGGAATGTATCTGACCCGACACTTGCAGCAGCTGGAGAGCCCACCAAAGTTGCTCACCAAAAGGCTAAAGGCTCTCAAAAATCTGTCCTATGCTGCCCGACTGACAGAACTCCAGCTCTATTCATCCGCTTACCGCTTCCTCAGAGGTGACCTTTGCCTAACATACAAGGCCATGTCAAACCCAGATTTGATGAATATGCTTCACCTCAAAAATCTAGATCCATCAGAGCCACAAGGGCGGAGACTTTAACCTTGACACGGCTATTAATAGGACATGCTGGAGGGATAGATTCATCACCCAAAGACTCCCTATGCTGTGGAACAAAATCCCGGTACATGTGAGGCAGAGCACCTCGCTGGCCTTGTTCAAGAGAAATCTTGACCAATGGATGGGAGATCGCAGATATACCCCAGGGATTACCTCAGTGTCACTGCTCGACAGAGGCACAGCAAAATAATGGGTATAGTTACCCATACTAAAGGGGTGGCGTAAGCCACAAAACGATGGGCTAGGCTTGTAAATGCCCTCGGGCAGATAGCCTAGTATGAACCTATGAACCTATGAACTTTGCAAACCATCACATGACGTAGGGGTTAATGTTCAGGTGGATGGGTATGTTGATAATACCAGAATGAGGAATGGTGTTGAAAGCCTTTGAGAGATCTATGTAGGCTGTGTGGACCTCCTTATCCTCATCTAATGCCTTGGTAACTGTCTCTAAGAAGTCCACCAGGTTTAGGAGGCATGGTCTGCCCTTAACAAAGCCAAACTGGGAGGGGTCAAAGGTTTGGAGGTACCCAATGTCTCTGTGACTGAGATCCATGATGTGCTCCATAGCCTTGCAGACCAGGCTAGTCAGGCCTATAGGGCAATAGGTCTCGTGGTCCATTGTGGTGCCAGCTTTGTGGAGTGGGATAACTGTTGCTGTGTGCCATTCAGGGGGCACTAAGCCAGATGTGAGGCTATTATTGAACATGGTGCATAGGTGGGGAGCCAGTACATTCTGAAGTTCATGTAAAATGCAGCCTGGGATGTTGTCCGGACCCATGGATGCTGTAATATTGGCTTTAGAGTGTGCAGCTTTGAGAGGGAGGGGGAAAGGTAGAACTGAATCTATCTGCCAGGATGTTGGCAATATCAGTTGGTTCTGTAATGTTCATGCCTTTGTGCTGTAACTCAGAGCAGATCTGGGTGTTGACATTGAGATATTTGACATAGCTATAGAATGCTTTGTGGCTGTTGCTGGAATTAGTGGTGGTTTTGTTTTCATAGCTAGCTTTGGAGGATCTTATAAGGGATCTCACCTTCTTACTGAGGCTGACCAGGGAGCTCCTCCACACATGGGATTATACTCTCTTTTGCAACAGTGTCTTCCTCATGTAGTACATTTTGTTTATGGCAGGGGACTACCAGATTGGTTTCCTTAATTAGGAGTATAGCATCTTGGTTCTGTTTGGGAAAGCACAATCCATGCACAAGTGTAAGTGCTTATAGAGTGCATTTGTGTAGGATTCAGCAGTTGTAACAGTATTGTCCATCTGCATGGGTGTCATGACGTTCACCACATCTGTCTTAAGAAGCATGAAGTTGAAGAAACCTGTGTTTCACGAAATTTGTGCCTTCTGGATCTTTACTGGATTATCACTGGATATTTATTGGCTTTTCTTCTCCCTCCGGTGTTGGTTGGTGTACTTGGCTTTGTAGACATATTATACTGTGGTTCCCTTAATGGGGGGTGGGGGCAGGATGTGGATATCAACGGTGTTCAGCTCATGGTCAGATCGGACCAACGAGGAGTTAACTTCAGGTGGGGAACACCAGTCACTCATGTTGGTAATGCCTAGGTCTAGGATATTGTTGGCCCTGGTGGGTGTGTGGATATGTTGATCCAGGTCATTGGTGTTTATGAATTCCAGAAAGCATTGAGCTAATGAGTTGGTACACGAGTAGTTTTCTCCATTAATGGTGGGGTAGATTCATTGAGACTATGTGATGAGTGTGGTGTGGTGCAAATGTTTACCTTCTCCACATGACTGTCAGGGTCAGGCTTGGTTGGAAAGAGCATTACCACCAGTTTGGCTAGATAAGTGCATCTCTCACAGGTTGTAGTGTTGGATGGTAGGAGGAGAGGGTTGTCTGTGTACATGAGGCAATGTCTACATTGCCTCAAGATGTCCAGATTCATCAGATAGACAGGAGAGAACACTGACAGCTGACCCTTGGACATGCCTGAATAGAAAACTAATTTCCCCTAGATAAGCGAGGAAAGTGAGTACAAGAGCTATTTTACTCTAAGCTAGTGAGAAAAGTATGTACAAAACCTATTTACCTCTAGGTAATGAGGAAGATTGAGTGCTATAGTAATTAGAAGCTTACGTAGTGCCTACAAGTTCTGAACAAGTGCGAAGCATGAATAAGCAATCCAGATAGGGTCTTGGATAACATAACACACTGCCCCCCAACAGGTACACAATCATATATCCATGTACACCACAGGGCCCCTGTACCCACAACTATGCAGGTACAAGCTGCACTCAGGCTGCATGGGACCTGCCCACATCACAGATTGTATCATACACATATGGCAAAACAAGATGGTCTCCACCTACACATCATGTAAAACATAGCTCCACGTCAGGCTGTGTACACACTGAATGGTACACACCAACAGGTATCACAACCCACAAAGGGGGAGACACCACCACTGATAATGGGAAGTACTACACTACTACCCTGCTGAGTCTGGTCTGAAAGGCCATGAACCTTGATCAAATAATTGATGTCAGCAGTACAGATGTAGATGACAGTAAGGTTGATTTCACACTGCATATCATAACCTTGCCAGGTCATAGGACATCATCACCCATACTGTGTTCCACCTACACTCGGTATACTAGATGTACATTCTGATGTCAAAGGAGTGTTTTGCAATGGGACTGCTGGCAGAACCAACACTACAGAAGGTGTCTGAATAATGCATGCTCATCACACCAGTGGCAGCTACAGTAAGTCAGGGTTAATGAATTGTATTCCCCCTCATTGTAGTCCATACCTCACAGACAAACAGAAGGCATCTGCCTATTGAAGTATGCGAATGACTATGACCTAGGAGCAATAGCCGACTCAAGAATGTTGTGGACAACATACTGAAGGGGCTTTGTGGGTGAGGTGTGTGTGACAAATGGCCACAATCTGACAGCTACATATTGCATTGTCACCCCTATGTTAATAACCCTGTACCCATGAACTACCACATAGGCAGCGGTCAACATAATGGACACTTGTGTGTAAGGGATGCAGCTGGGTAGTTCTCTTTCCTGTGATAGCTACATCACCACACCTGTCAGGTAGTCATATGTGGCAACCCTAATAATGACAGGGTGCCATCCATGAATATAGAGATCATTGTCCAGCCATACACAACATTCAAGTGACCCATATCAGATCACATATTTCCTTTAAGGGGTATTGGCCATGTGCAGATGGCTTACACCAGCCTTCCCATTCCCCATCTCCACTACGTAGCATGATGCATACCCTGAATAAATCCATGTTCAACCCAGTGATGTTGGACATGCTACACATACACATCCTGATCTCAAACACATACTTCATGGACATCCACCTTCCACATGCTGGATAGATCCTTGTCCCATACACTTTACATAGTCCTGCTATACTATGCATTCCTGTCCATCAAAGCTGCACATTGCTCCCCTCTCAGACATGGTGTGATGACCGCATGGCAAATGTATCATTAACCCTGTGGATCAGTAATGTGGCACTGCTCCACCTGGCCCCAGAGACCAACCTGTCGGCTACTGCCAGGAAACCTTTCATCCTATTTTCATACATGATCCATGGCATATAGCCTACTAGTTGACTCTGACTGTACATGCTATAGTTGATATCCATCCCTGCAAATACCATCTGGCTAGCCAGTGTCCCATGTGTATCATATGTGCAACACAGGTGATACATGGCAGGATGTTGAATTGCTGTACAGTGCTGTGTAGATGTATATGGCAGAACACATACATGCAAAACCTTATGTAAGCAAGTCTGCAGGGTCACAGGTCATGTCTGTTAAGGCAGTGTAAGTCTTTATATGTGACATATACACAGCATCAAGGTCAACTGCATTAATGTGGACATATCCAGCCATGTGCTGATAGGTAGGAACACCAGTACAGGCAAACAGACATGCTAACATCAAGACAGCATCCACATGGAGTATGAGCAATGTAATCAGGTGACACACATACATATATGGTGATAATATCCACTCACCATTGAGTGTCACATGTGTGTGACACAAACACGTCAGTGTCATGTAGATTTGCAAATACAACTATTTAAACGTAATAAATGCGATACACATGTATGTTCAGCTGTAGCTCTGTATGTCTCTGTGAGTTACTGTGACCTGTCTCCATCATTATGTCTTCCAGGTATGCTGCATGCAAGGCTACCCCCTTTTACCCACTTGGAGGATGAGGCCCTCATCCCATACCTACTTGACAATCATAATATCCTGTTCAGCCATGTGCCACAGGATGCACAGCAGTGGGATGCCCTGTGGATGGAACTTCACAGGAGGGCTAATGATGTGTGTGGCCACAACCGCACATACCAGCAGGTGCACAGACACTGTAGAGACCTCGTTAGATGGGAAAAACAGTATGCAAATGCAATCTCCAGGGAACAAGGTGCAACAGGTGGTGGACCACCATCCCAGCCCCCACTCACATGTACTGAGGAGCTACTGGCCAACCTGGAGACACCTGCAGAACCATATCCACAAGCCTTAGCCGATATTATGGTGGTGGGTGTCTCTCAACCACTGAGCCTGGAGTTGCCTGGTAAGTCAGCACTGCACCTATAACAACTATATTCCATATAGTTGCATGTGTCACTGTACAATATGTAATGTAACATCATATGCAAAGCATGTATACACATATGCTGCATACTATAGTATGCTACTCTGTGTATGCACACATGTGCATACACCATAGTATAGTCTAATGCACTGGTGTATGTGTTAACATGCACATTGCACCCTGTAGCCATCATACAGGCATGGATAATGCTCATACTGCTGTGTTACTCCTATTTAGGTACCTCTGGCATTCTGCTGTGACAGCAGCAAATTGCAGGTGAGACTGTTATTATTTATCAGGCATCGTAATGCACAGATCTATCTGCCATGTGGCCATTTACAACATGTACACATAATGTATGGTCCTGTCACAATATACAGGTCGGGCCTGCAATGCATCACAATGCCCACCTATGTGCAACACTTGCAGACTATGTGAATCACCTCACTGACATGAATCCTCACAAACTGTCATTGTCAGATGTGTGGACAGCTGTGCATACAATGGTGGAGGTGCTGTTCACTGTAGGGACATGTACTACAGATCAGAACTACACATGTGGGGAATACAAACAGTACTACACAGTGGACTGGAGTATGGCCAGCCCACAGGATTCACTGGTGTGGATCATAGCCCTGCTATGAATGTCACACAATGTGATGTACTATCTTGACATGTCCATGACATCTAGTGGCCTGGCTGCAACACTGCCTAACTAACCTGAAAACATATCCCACATACCACCCTTTGTCTGCATAACCCTGTCGTCAGTGGAGCATATGACATCTATGGGTGTATGTCATATGGGACAACACAGACATATGAAATAGATGCCCGTTACAATAATTTGGCCAACACATGTAAACACATGGCCATGGAGGATGGCCAGAGACAAGAAGCAACACACACAGTAGACGTGATGCTCTTGTGTGTACACCCTGTCATACAATGGCTACACACACTCCAACTATGGCCTTTCTGTAATGGTTATATTGTAGATGTGGAACACTAGACATCCTACAGGCCTGTGCAAATCTTGTGTAGGCGTGACATCAATCCACCACATAAGATGTGTTGAACATCTTGAGGGTGTCACAACATGATAGCAGTCACCTGTACAGTATCCACATCAGCCCACATATAGAGTACATTCCCCTTGCTGGTGTCGGACATCAGTGTCATACTTGCTCTTCGTGTGTGTGTGTGTGTGTGTGTGTGTGTGTGTGTGTGTGTGTGTGTGTGTGTGTGTGTGTGTGTGGTACACAGATGCCATGTGGGACATGGTGTTCTGACGTGTTCACCATGTCTGGCCATAGTTTCCAGGCAGCAGCAATATGGTTGCAGATGTGCAGGGGGTGTCATCCTTATACCCTTCAGTGACCTGTATCACAACTTCCACATTATGGTTTAGTGTGAATACACCTCAGTGACGTGGGTCACATTCCACAGTATATATGTACTGTATCTGAACACAGTCATGGCTATGAAAGGTTGGATAAACTTATGGCTAAAGAGTTAGCAACATATCTTAACTGTTTAAGTTTGCAAAGATATCTAGAACTGAATATCACACCTAGAGGTTTGCGTGCCTTTAAAAATCCCACTACACCGTTTGATCTACAGGATGAGACCGATAAGGCGTTTCACAAGAGATGGGTAACAGCTGCCCATCAGTGTTCCATTGAGTGGGTTAATATATTGGTGGAACGCGATAAAGTTAAACAAGCTAAACTCAAAATTGACATAACTAGCACTTGTGAAACATTAGCTGGAGCCATAGGTACAATCCGTATGGAACAATGTCTTAAGGGTATACAAAATAAGCTTATTGAACTAGAAAAAGAATTGCTTAATACTAAAAAATATAAATTAAATCGAGATATTAAAGACTATGCAGCTGATTCAGCATTTTCCCGTCCAACCAATAAGAAACAACGTCAAGGCGTGCATTTTGCAGAGCAGGAGAGACCACAGCGCAATGGCGGTTCACATACACACTCAGATGTTTCTACTGAATGGGAAAGCGAACCAGGGGAAGGTGGCGATTTTCCATCTTTGCCAGCAGCACAGAATCCTGTTGAGTTTCAGCAGTCCTTTCGCAGAGGCAAACGGAATGGCTTTGGAGATGGAGAGAGATTCAGGGACAATGATAGAGAACCGGAATATGGACAGAGATCATTTGCGGGTACATATGCAACAACGCAAAGGTAAAAACGAACCAGAAGAAATTAATGACAATCTTCAAACAGTTACTAATATTAATGTGGACACTACTTATATCATTAATTTGTGTGGTATTGATTTAAATAATGAAACTGTCTCAGTTCTTAACCATGGTCTAAAGTATATTCCAACTGTGTTACCTCGTGTACATGTTTTGAAAAGTGATATCTACAGGTTTATACGTAAATTGCACTTGGCTGCTTTTTTTCATGATAAAAGTGTTTATAATTTTAATAATGAGAACAGCAATGTGATACCAATGATTTCTTCTGATGATTCTGATGATAGTTTTTACTCTTGTTCATCCGATAATTTGGATACAGCTAATTACATTGCATATAGCAAATTGGATACATCTAGAGTGAAAACTAAAAGTGATTTTGTCCCTCCATTTACACATGAGGGTATAAAAAACTTTGCAGCGATGATTGATTTTGCTACAGAAGAAATATATAATTTTTTTGAAGTTAGTAAATATAAAATTAAATATAATTTGACTAAATTAGAATGGCAGGCTTTGCAAACTCTAATTAATAATCATGAATTAGTAATAAAGCCAGCAGATAAGGGTAACAAAGTGGTACTTATGCATTATACTCAGTATGCTGAAATGTGTTTAAAACATCTTAATGACACTAACACTTATAGTAAATGTGATGTTAAAATATATAATAAGGCATTAGAACAGTATGATGATTTATTACATAAAGGGCTTAGGTTGGGATACTTCACAAGGGATGATATAATGAAGTTTAAGATAAATAACTGTGAGATAGCTTTATTTTATTGTTTACCAAAAGTCCACAAAAATGCAATTTCCCCCTCCGGGACGTCCTATTGTATCAGCATGTAATTATTTTTTACATAATATGGGAATTTTTTTACATAGTTTCTTGTATCCTTATGTTGCTAAGCAAACATCATATATTAAAGATAGTTTTGAATTTTTGGGTAAAATTTCTTCAACAGCATGGACACAGGATATGTTTTGGTTTACAGCTGATGTAAAAAGTTTATATACAAGCATTAGACATGAATATGGATTAAGAGCTTTAAGAAGAATATTAGGTGATAATCCTCAGTCCTTTTATATTATTGAATTAATGGAATTTTGCCTCAAAAATAATTATTTTTATTTTGATGGTCAATTATTCCATCAATTGAAGGGTACAGCTATGGGTATGCGAATGTACTAATGAATTCCTTTGAATTGGAATTTTTGTATCAGTTAGAATTTTTTAAAAAACATGTAGTGAGTTATTACCGATACATTGATGATTTGATTTTTATGTGCAAGGGCGGTATAGATGATATAGAAAATTTTAAAAATAATTTACAAGAAAATCAGTTTGGTTTAGAGTTTGATGGTTTTCAAATAGGGAATAGAGTGAATTTCCTGGATCTGACTTTGGAAGGTAGAGACAATGGTAAAATAGCCACTAAAATTTATAGAAAGTTTGAAAATCTACATTTTTTAGATGGACAAAGTCATCATCCATCTCACCTTATAAAATCCTTGCCATATGGGGAATTTATTAGAATTATGAGGCTGTGCAATAATAGTTATGAGTTAGAAATAGAGTTAAAGAAGACTGTAGAGTTATTTATTAGAAGAGGCTATAATAAAAAAGAAGTAGAATTATCTTTGCAAAGAGCAAGAAGTGAAAAATTACATATAAATGAAAATAAAAAAAGTAAGGTGAAAGAAAAAGAAAAAAATAATTATCCTGGTAAGCAAATGTTTATGGTCTTAATGTATGATTTAATAACAGAAGAAGTTAAAAAGGCAGTACAGATGTACTGGCCTTCTTTATTTAAATATAAAGATTTATTAGAAGTAATTCCAAGAAATGTTACATTTTCCTATAAGAGAGGTAGAAACCTCAAAGATATGTTGGTACATGCCAGATACTCTAGACCTAATGTTGATTTAAAATTAGAGATAGGGCTAATGGGTACATATCAGTGTGGTAAGTGCATCTCCTGCAAATATATTAGTAGAACATTTGAACGTATAAATGGAAAAAATTTTAAACCTTGTGGAACATTTTCTTGTAGTACAGAAGCAATAGTATATGCACTAAAATGTCCCTGTGGACTGTTTTACATAGGAGAGAGTAAAAGAGCTTTCAAAGTTAGACTTCAGAGACACATAAGGGACATAAAGAATGAGAAAGCAGAAAGTCCCTTGGCTATGCATTTTAAAGATTATCATAATAGTCAATCAGATGGTTTATTAGCAACAGTTTTAGAACATATCATAATAGACAATAATAAAGATTTGGTTAAACAAAAACTTTTATATAAGGAGACTGTTTTTGTATTGAAATATGGTACGATGACACCTAGTGGTATAAATGTGGAATGTAATTGGAGAGTGTTTTTATGAACTAATGAATTTATGATTAATTGTTTAATTATTTAATTGATTCTTTAATTATTGCTCTTAGATGGTATAAATATTCATGAAATGTTCTATGTAGTTATTCTCCTTGAAAGCGTGAGCCGAGGCGCTAGAGAGAGTGTAATAAATAGTGTTGGATCTTTCACCTGGTCGTACTATTTGGATTCTTCTTTTTTATTTTTTGGTTGTGTATATATGGCTATGAACTGTGTCTGTAACTCACACTGTATAGCAATAGAGACGCCTCATGATTCCCTGCAATGGCCATGCACATCAGCTAATTGTGCAGTATATCTGTAGAGCGGACAGACTACACTGCATTGGGACACCATTACCCCACTGTATATTTGACAGGAAACCATTGTGTTAAACATGTATGCATGTCATTGCACGTCAGTGGATCACATGTCATACTACATGTGATTGCCAAGGTCATATGCCACACATCAGGCAGGTGTACTGTTAACCTGTGCTGGTCTACATGGTATAACACAGGGATGTTTGCTAACTACTACCATGATTGTGTAATTTGCATGCCATTTGCTATGACACATGCATGCTGTTGTGTGCAACCCAGGGATGTATGATAACTACCATTATTATTGTCTGTGCTGCATGCTGTCTGCCGTATCACATGCATATTGCATGCAGGGATGTATGATAACTACCACTATTATTGTCTGCTCTGCATGCCATCTGCCATATCACATGCATGTTGCATGCCTTCTGTCATATCACATGCATGTGTGTGTGTGTGTGTGTGTGTGTGTGTGTGTGTGTGTGTGTGTGTGTGTCTGTGTGTGTCTGTGTGTGTATGTCTATTGTATAGATTGTAATGTACAGTTCTTGTCTGCCCTCACCAGTGATGTAGGTGCTTTGCCCTCCTGCGGTACATCCAATGTTAGTGTCCACACAGACTCTAGCAATGATGATGAACATATGATTGAGGCACAGGCAGAGTTGTCAGTGGATGAAACTGTGCCATTGGTTGCCATTCCAGCTATATCCCCCTCATCCCTGCACACAGATCCCATGCCTGCACATACCCCATCATCAGTGGCCATAGAGGAAGGACAATTGGCACATGGTAGCTTGGATCAGGAAAGTGTGGGGGCTATGGAAGGTGAGCCTGCACACCATGGTGTCAGCCAACTGACTGGTGGGGCCCCACACAGGCACGTGGCCAGTGTTGCTCATAGGAGGACCTCTGGCCAACATGCTCCTGCAACACAGAGCACAGCAGCTGGTGTCACCCAGACACATGTTTCAGGCTGTAAATGGAGGCACAGGCATGTGCTGAATGGCACAACAGAGAAGATCAGAGGCTTCAGAGGGCTGCTGTCCATTCTTTAAACAACAACACCCAGGCAATGGTAAATGCTCAACAGCAGATTGCTGAAGCTTTGTATAGATGGTTGGGTGACATGGTTGGAGTCCTTGACCATGGCAAGACAATCCGTGAGGGTGAGCTGTCTGTGTTGGAACATCTGGTAGGTGTGAGCTATCGGGCACATGGACGTAGGCCTGCTACATCACCTGTTTCAGGTCTATGTGTATGAGCTACCGCACATGTCCGCAACCATAGTGGTGGTAGCAGCAGCAGTGCATCTGGTGCTGTACTGTCCACACCACGACACAGCAGGCCACGTGTACATGGCCCGTGACGGTCCCAATAGGGGCACAGTTCCAGTGGACAAGTGACATCAGACAGTACCCAATTTGCACCTTTGCCTGGTAGAGCCCGTGCAATCCCTGGCAGGCACAGGTCACATGTCCGTGGCCAGACCCTGTGAACTGTAAAACCTCACCTGTACAGTCTGCAGCTGTCAATAATACCCCTGTGTAGGCCAGACACATGGCAGAGCTGTGTGCATACATACACGCATACACTGGAAACATATGTAGGGCACCGCAACACACACATGCATAACATTCACACATGCCCAATTAGATCAAAGGCCCTAACCCACACACATGATGTCATCCAATGGTGCAGCATAGGCCTCTGGCAAGCATTATCACCCTGTGCATATGATGATGTCTGTGTCGCATCCCTGACATCCACACCATCAGTGCAGGGACATGCTCATATGTTCTGATGCACTGGGTGAACAGACTAGGAAGATAAGTGTAGTTTACAGTTGTTGAGTACTGTTGACAGGCAGCAGACCTACCATGTACTACAGGTGTACAATGCATTTCGTACTGTTAACAGTATGTGTTTTGTGTAACAACAGTAACTGCATGTTGGTCATGATGTTCTGCTGTCCTTCTTCAGGTCTAATTGCACATGCTGGTGGATGTCAGTGTTAGTGTCCCATATGTCAATGTGGACTACTCACAGGTATGTATGAATATACCAGCATGCACCTTGTAGCTGCCACATAACAGTGAGAATGTCCCACATTCCAAACACGTGTACTGATCCAAGAGCATGATAGCTGTGTATTAAGCTACTGTGGCTACAGATGTGACATCCATAAAGGGTGACATCACAGGTACAGTTACATGGAGTGGTGAGGTAAGAGAGCGGTCTAGCTGATTACAAGGGTAGAGGCCAGTGGGAAGTGTGATGCCTCATTGGGAATCAGTGATACACATTCCCATAACAGGATGCCAACACACAACTGCACCCACACACTCAGGTATTGATACACATGTATTAATTGACACAGTAACACACCCACACACTCATGGATTCACCGACACAGTAATACACACTTGCACACAGTTGCTACTGGTGAGGTGAGGACTTCTGCCTATGTGCAAGTCATCATTACAGTACTGTGCACCTACATGATGTGCCACAGAGAATACACATGTACAGGCAGTCAGTATGGCCTAAGATCGGGGACATCAACACGGATAGTAGAATGCATTGCCTGGATGGGGGGAGGGGTCTTATCAGTTCAGTATGATAACATACATCCTCACTCCAGGGACCAGACAGCCCTACATACACACACACACATACACACACTGTGGCATTCAGTATTGAATATACCTATGTCATGCACATAAAGATACCTCACATGTGTGAGATACACGCCCCTGTCTATGTCCTGCTTTCTACATTGCAGTCTGTACAGATGTGTACACTAATGTACAGGAGAGTGTGTAACAATTGAGATGTATTCCCCCCCATATGTGACATATATGGACACACACGCAACCACACATGCCAGTACTGTGAATCACAGACCTGCCTAGCTCATGATATGTATGACAGACTTACAGCAGTATTGCACATGTTACAAACTGTACTGACGCTTCCTGTGACAACAGTGCTGATATATGCACATGGGACATCTTAACTGTTAACAGGTGTCAAGTGATTTACTTTCGCTGTCACCCTGACCACTGTCTAAGTTGTGTGTTATGTCCTTCAGTTAATAAAACCATTGCTTACTGGTTACACAGGTTATTGTAAGACTGCTTGTGACACACCTCTGAGCTGTCCTCAGCAAACATCCATCTGCAAAGATGCCCCACCACTTGTTATTTCCACACATCTGTCCATACCTGAGGTGCATCTTTCCGTACATTCAGCATATCACCATATACAGTTGGCAATCTTGAGGCTGCATTGCAACTGCATGATGTACTAGGATACACGTCACCTGCATACATCAGCAACTGCACACACATGTTATATGAATGCACAACACTACATGTACATGTGTGTAGGTCCTACAATCCTGTCATTTGGGCATGTTTGTAGGCATTGCAATTGGTGGACATGTGTAATGACATACATGACACATGGACTGTTGTATGATATGATAGGTGGATTGGGTTACCGGTACAGAGGGAATGTTACCTCTGTCAACATTGATATCACACCCTATGTACTGTTAGCATTCAGCAGCCATGGACCTACATTCCATGTGCATGGGTGTAATGGCTGTAGCCACCCGTTTGCACAAAGGACAACAACAGCTATGCTATTTACATGTGTGTGTGTGTGTGTGTGTGTGTGTGTGTGTGTGTGTGTGTGTGTGTGTGTGTGTGAGTGCGGCATGTACATACCCAGGGCATGTACATGTATGTCATATCCATACATGAGGGTGTGTACTGCTGTACAGCAACAGTTATCTGCTAATGCTGGAAAGTACCGAGGGCCCTTGGTATGTGTACAGCTGACCTGGTTACAGACAGTGGTATCATTGCATTGCATAACACATGATGCAACTTTGTCAGTACATGGGTGCTCTCTACAGTTGATGTAGAGCTTAGTACAGTCCACTGGTCAAGGGTCCCATGGTGGTGTACTCTTATATGTCCTACAACATGTATGGATGTGTATTGGTGGTCCGAGGGCATGGTGGTGTCTGAGGTTTACATCCTAGAATACAGCAAGTGACACTGTCCTGCACATGACTCATCTGTGATGCCTTTCGTGGGGGTACCAGTCAGTACATATGAGTGGCCTTTATGTATGTGGGGACACCACCACCTGGAGCGTTCCGTACCTGTGTTATGGCCCACATGTCTGGTTCTGAGGTATATGGTGGCAGTGCTATTGTGCAATACAGAACCATCAGCCAGGTGTTCCTCACTGCACAGATGTCATTACTCCCCATTGTTGGATCTACAGTGACCAGCTGTGATTATGGATGCTAAACATCTAGCACTGGTTAGCATAAGAAAACAATGCAGTTGTCCTGTAGGTGTCAGGGTGTTATCCTGTGTTTACATTTGCCTTGGAATGGCACTGTATGGGTGGATGCGACTTGGGTATTATCCCCACTCCCTTGAATCATGGATGCATGTGATATGTGTCAAAGGCCTGTCTACTGTCAGCCATGTCACCCCAGAATGACAGCAGATATTGTGTAAAAGACCGGTGTCAAATATATGTAGAACAGCGTTCCTGCTAACAATGACAACTACTAACACCAGAGCCCATTACAATATGTTCTTTACATCTTCCTGTAATAGCATGGCCACTGTGGCCTTCCGTGTTTAGAATCAGAGTGCATCCCAGTCAGCCCTGGGCTACTAAATGTATGAGCATGCCCAGTATAACCTTGTGTAGGTGGACACATAGTGCATTCCGAACAGCCCTGTGCTACTAAGTGTGTGAGCATGCCCAGTGACACCTTCTGTCGGTTATGTGCCTCAGTGTATGGGCATGGCCATTGTAACCCTGTACAGTGGCAGTAGTTGTCCATTCCACAGATGGGCATACTCCAGGTCAGGATGGATTCCTACTTTAAACACACAGGTTCACAAGTATGTACATCTTAACTGCCAGCATCCCTGTTGATGTCCGCATTCCTAGAAGGTCATAATGACAGCCTTGAAATGTGTAGTCTGTGTGGCATGACTCGTAAGTATGTACTATTGTAATAGTGATCTGTAAACAGGCAAGTGTTCTGTTCCCACCACTGGTGTGTGTGTGTATGTGTATGTCTGTCCTGGTTTGCCAGAGGACTGTAAATTGCTTTTAGACTGCTCACACTCCATACAATTCGTATACCCACCTTTGGCAGGGCTGATGATGACACCCATCTATAAATACACCTCTGGGAGTGCTGTGTCCCAGTAATCTCTGTAGCGTGTTCTGTAACTGCATAATGCTGTAGTGTAATAAAGTAGTTAGGTCAGTGTTCTAATCCCACACTTGCCGTGTGTGTGCCCGTCTGCCTGAGGACTGAGTAATGCTTTTAGACTGCTCACACTCCTTACATTTCTTATACCCACCTTTGGCAAGGCTGATGATGTCACCCATCTATAAATATACCTCTGGGAGTGCTGTGTCCCAGTAATCTCGGTAGCACGTTCTGTAACTGCGTAATGCTGTAGTGTAATAAAGTAGTTAGGTTGGTGTTCTAATCCCACACTTGCTGTGTGTGTGTGTGTGTGTGTGTGTGTGTGTGTGTGTGTGTGTGTGTGTGTGTGTCCCTGTCTGCCTGAGGACTGAGTAATGCTTTTAGATTGCTCACACTCCTTACATTTCTTATACCCACCTTTGGCAAGGCTGATGATGTCACCCACCTACAAATACACCTCTGGGAGTGCTGTGTCCCAGTAATCTCAGTAGCACATTCTGTAACTGCATAATGCTGTAGTGTAATAATGTAGTTAGGTCGGTGTTCTAATCCCAGACATGCCAAGTGTGTGTGTGTGTGTGTGTGTGTGTGTGTGTGTGTGTGTGTGTGTGTGTGTGTGTGTGTGTGTGTCTGCCTGCATGAGACAAGTACAGTGCTTTGTAGTATTTTCCGTAGCGCATTCCCTAAACAAGTATTGCTGCAGTGTGATACAGTAGGGGTTTGTATACAGGACATGGCAAGTGTGTGTTTGTCTGTCAGAGCCTGTGTAGAGGTGACCGTGATTGTCTTACCATTGGACATATTTGTGAGCGGATTTTGTAGTTTTCCTATATGGTATCCGTCTTATGACACATTGGCCACCTCACGAGGAGTACAGCTGTCAGTCAGCCACGGGACTGTTTTGGCAAGCCATACCCATACATCTGGCAAAAGGCCTGGTGAACAATGTATGCAGCCCTACTAGTACCCGATATATGTCCCGCACCCATGTGCCATGCACAAACAAACTTGCCTAGGATATCCCGCTATGTTGCTAGTACCTTGCACATTGATGACAGATAGTAGGCTTGGTGTGAATGCAGTGGCCTGCAGAGGACATGGCACCCTGTACAGTAGTACAATAGGCACATATATGTGGACATTGTGCCTTCACTATGTTCCACACTGAATGCCTGCAACATATGTGGTGCCATCAAATGTGATCCACAAAGGCCAGACAATGCTGTACACATGTGCCCTGTATAGACCCATGCCACTGACACCACGGAATACCTGTATCATACTATCCATGCAGGTGCAGGGTCGACCTGCTCACTATAAGCAGGTTCTGCCACACCAGGCCAGTATTGGCATATCGGGGGATAACAGGCTGTGTACACAACATGTGTCTGCAAAACCAGGTACACCTGTACATGTCACTGTACAGTATTGTGGGACATGCCCATCCCATGGACAATGTCCATGTGAAGGACTATCAAACACAGACATGGCATGCATTGCAAAGATATGGCCATACACACTGGTAACCAGGATGTTAGGCCAGATAATGCAGTACCCATCTGTGTGGGACACTGCAGACACTAAACCCCTGCAATGCACACCATTGTCGGGTGACGCGATGCCAAGGATTACCCCTCACCCAGCCTTGTACAGCCATCTTACACAGCCAGCCACTACACACCCATGAAGCAGTGCATACCTGCATGCCAGTACTGGCACCCTGTGTCTGCATGTGGGTTGTGATGCTCCCAACCACAGTCATTCCCAGTATAACCCTCATTGGTATACCAACAGATGTCAAGCACTTTCACATGCCCTAGCCCATAGAACCTCCAGATATCCCTTGTGGTGCATGTGGTCCTGTGCATTACTGCAGAGTGGCAAACTAAGTATTTATGTTGTGTATTTGTGGCCCTGGCAAAGGTGTCAGTGCATGTCCATTAGAGAGTGTGGTTGTGGTGACAATGACATCCGTTCACATGAACAGCCATGTGTGCCACACCTAATGTATGCCTACTATACCTCTGTTGCAGATGTCACTCACCTACACACATATATGTTTTTACAGCACAGCAACATGTCGCCTTTGTGCACATGTAGTAACGTCATTCACATGTAATAGTAATGAGTAGTTTGGGGGTTGACCCCTATACTGTTCGGCATGTGGCAGATGATGCTTATGGTTAAGTCTCTAAGCCCTTCCCTGGTGTACTTTGTCTGTCCCACCTACACACTCTCTGGTGGATGTGAAGGAGTACTCCTGCACAGCAGCAGCATGTGTATTGTAAGTGATGGACATGATCAGGTGATGGCCTCTGCACCTATTGCAGTCCTCCTCTAGCTGATTGCATGTAGTACAGCTGTGGTGGTTTTCCCATAGCCATCTGCATGGTAAACACAGTACACTATCTAGGGAAACATGTTATTTGGCCATGACAGTCGCTGTGAGTGGTACCTGGATGTGGTGTTCTGACACGGCATCACAGATGATATCTGGATGTACCTCAATCATTTTCCACAGTGGGAAATAGCCTAAAGACAGGAGGGTGATGTGCCACACCTGACTACAGCATGTAAGTGTAGCTATGCTGCATTGAGACTACTGCCTGTTTAACATGTGTGTAGTAATGTCTATTCTGCATGTTATAATACAGACATGACAGTACTCTGTTCATGAGGGACCCACATGTGTAGGGCCATCTGTGAACTGGTCAGTGTGTGCAACCATTTATTTCCTGTGATACACAATGAACACACATCTGTACACAGCAGAAGCATGGTGTGAGGACTGCAGACAGTACATGATGATAGGGATGTGTTACTGCCACCGCATCCCTGACTGAGCATGTGTCACATGACACAGTGGTATGACAGACACTGTGTGGGGTTCCCAGTGACAAGCTAATAATGGGCAACTGTTCATAGCTGTGGTCACACATCTACTACACATTGTACAGATGGCATGCAGTATATATGCATGTGTTGTGCTCCCTCTTCAAATGTATACCATCTGTTGTGTTGGGTTGCTGGTGATATCTATGCATACTGTCGTAGGTAATCCTGTATGCTGTTGTCTATCACTAAGCCATATGTGGGTTTAAAATGCAACACCATAGGCTGAATGGGTTGGGAGGTTCTGGCAGAACCTCCTGTTCCACTTCAGCTGACCATGGCACCAGGCACTAGCACATCTGGGGCCCAGCCATAGACATCAACCTCTGTTGGTTCTGCACCACCTTCTGATGGTACCACCACTGAGGATGGAGCATGTCCCCCTGGGAGCGGGACCAGACAGGTATATGTCTGCTGTCGTGCGGTCCCCAACGTGTTGTGTTGGTGGCTCCCTAAGGGGTTCTGAAGCCAGATATACCAGCTCAAGGGTGGAGTGTCACATTTACAGGGTGATGCTGCCCCTCATGGACAGCCCCCAGCACTGCATCCTTTGCAGCTGTGTAGGTTCAGTGGCAGCTGCCCATGGCTGGGGACCTCTGTCCCACTGTTCCCATGGGCTTGTGAATGCCGAACACCCATCCCCATCCGGGGTGTATCCCCCCCACATGTGTCATATACCAACCATGTATACTGTCTTTTCTGTGATCCTGCCTATCCTCCACAGCCATACCTACACTCCTTCCCCAACATCTGAACCTCACCTACGGACACATAAGGCCAATCGGCTCCTAGGACAACATCTGCCCTATACATAGCTGTCCATTACACGCACTTGCCCACTGGACACATGAAACCCTTGTAATATGTATCACAACATACTCCTGTTATCCTCACCCCTGTCCCTCAGGCACATGATCCTGGTATGCACATCACTCCTACATGGTCCAGGTACATGTGATGAGGATGACCCCATTGTATACACAACACTACCGGTCCCTCTATGGTTACCCCATTTACCTTTATCATGATGATGATGTTGCACACAGCACCTTGCAAAAGTACTGTTCACACATAATGATTGGACAGATACTGTTGTGTTAATGTGCATTACATGCACAGAGTGATGGATACAGCCAATGTACAACTATTTGCATGTATGACTGACACATGTCTGTCTGAGGGAGTCTTGAGATCACATAGAGCAACACCACTACATAATACATACGTCGCTGGTGTTTCCCGTTTCATTCATTTGTAATGCTATGTTGCCACATGGTATGTTCCTGATACATCTCTATATATGTATGTACCTATATGCTGGACATAAACACTCACATATCCATCTACATGATGGGATACATTCCTATACTGTTGAATGACAGTGCTGTATGATATGTTTGTGGTACCATCCATTGTCTGTATATCTGCCATGGCGTATAGCTAATACACATTAGCTGTATGTGCAGGGTCCTGGTTTCGACCCTTGCAAAGGGCGTTTATTTGGTTGCAGGGCAGAACAAGCCCATTGGATACAGAGGGAGTAAGGCACATTAAAGCAGTTGGGAGTGGGTGTGCGTGGGTTTGTGCAGTGTTAAGCACTGCTGACCTCTGGTTACAGCCTCTTACACTCAGTCAGCCTCTACATTGCTTTACCAGTGCAATACTCGCATATTGGTAGCCAAACACGCTTACACCCACTCGCTCCTGCACTTGCAAATGCACCAACATTGGTGCTTGCATCTGTCACTCACACCCCTGGGTGGGAGCGAGGACCACAATATTACCTTGTGATGCCTATTACATCGGACTACATGACTACAGTATCAGGATTGGCTGCCCATGAGGCGACAGCATTGCGTTCGACTGTACGGAATCAGCAGCCTGTCTAGTGAATCAATCATATTTGTGTGTTCCTAATACAATCTGCTCCCACCTTGTGATTCCTATTACATCGGATTACATGACTTCAGTATCAGGAATGGCTGTCTATTAGGTAATGGCATGGCCTTCGACTGTATGGAATCAGCGGCCTGTCCAGTGAATCAATCATATTTGTGTGTTCCTCATACAATCTGCTCCCACCTTGTGATGCCTATCACATTGGACTACATGACTACAGTCATAGCCAGCCTTAGGCATAGGCCAACTAAGCGGCCTAGGACACCGCTTTAGTAGGGGCACTTTTCCAGTATTTATTTGGTGTAGGTAGACCAGGATGGGGGCACTGGGTGGTGTGGTGGGGGTGCCGTGGTGCTCTTTTGCCTAGAGCACCAGTTGACTTAAGGCTGCTCCTGACTACAGTATCGGGAATGGCTGCCCATTAGGCGATGGCATGGTGTTCGACTGTATGGAATCAGCGGCCTGTCCAGTGAATTAATCATAATAATTGTGTGTTCCCCAGACAATCTGCTCCCACCTTGTGATGCCTATTACATCGGACTACATGACTACAGTATCGGGAATGGCTGCCCATTAGGCGATGCCATGGCGTTCGACTGTATGGAATCAGCGGCCTGTACAGTAAATTAATCATATTTGTGTGCTCCTCATACAATCTGCTCCCATCTGGCTGAGACATGGGAACCGAGACTCTTCAATACAGACAAGTAGTTGGGTTGTGGGAGCCACATCCGTCAGCCAAGTCATGCTACCACATACCTATTATAGGTTTGCCACCTTTTCAATTGGCCAAGGTGAGACTTTAGGGTTACCACCTGTCCCACTTTGCGAGGGACACTGCGAAAATAATCAAGACATAGCAAATGTCCTGATTACAGGACATTATTATATTCTACATTTCATTAATAGTTGAATAAAACAGTTATTTTATATATGAAACTTCTATATGTTATGTGAAGTAGCATAAGCAATTCAAATGTTACTAGATTAAGCTTTTATTTGTGCAAATAAGTATAATTCTGTACTATGCACGGCTGTAGATATGTTTTGTCCTGGTAAGTCTGACATTTCTACAGAACATGTCCCACTTTGGCCATTTGGAAATGTGGCAACCCTATAGGACCTGTATGTAGAGATGTCAGACTTTGCAGGGCAACACATACCCACAGCCAGTAGAAAGGAGAGTACGTCACTGTTTTGCCTAAATAAAAGGCTATTCTTGTAGCATTATACTTGCTTATACTGTTTCTTATAACATTTAGGTGTTTCAGGTACAAAATAATTGTTTGCAACTACTACAGACAATATAGGAAATCTTTGCCCTAAATTACAGGACATTTGGCATAATTACATTTATTTTGCAGGACACAACTGCCCAAAGGAGAGTGTCCCTCGTAAAGGTGGATAGGTGGTAACTCCAAACCTATTATTCTATCAACTTTCTAAGGTAGTCGGCAGAACATGCGCTTTCTCTCACTAGCAGACCTCTCATACGAATGGGGAAGAATGAACACTGAATCAGGGACACTGCATAACAACCTCAGGGACACATTTAGAAGGTTGGTGCTATTAACCTGACACATTGACGGACCCAGAGCACATATGCATTCATACACATTGTCTGTGGTACATGCTGTTTAGGACTCTTATATGTTGTCATTATTCATTACATGTATTCCGCCACCTTTCCTCCTAATATCACTAGTTCTAGGAGGGTTTAGTTGGGACTGTGTTAGATTCTGATTCATAATCATGGACATCCCTGGTAATCAGGGACAGTTCAATGATATAGTCCCTATGTGTTCCCCCAGTGGTTTACGGACTGTTCAGTAGATGTGCTCTTAAGGTTTGGGAGGTATGGGCATCTGCTATACCCACATCGGAATATTACTTACACACACTGGGCAGTCCTAATATGTGTCTGCCAGACAACACTTGCATGCCTAGGCCCATAATCGCATACCCATAGTTCCCCTACCTGCCACTACAGCACTCATCCTTACTGTGGGCGCAGGTGGAATATGAGCACACCCCTACACACTGCCCACTTTCCCCGTCTTGGGACACATGTCGTACATTGTGTCAACCCATGTGTTATCAGGTCTGCACAACCTACTGTTCCGTGTACAGCTACATCCTGGTTGCAATAGTCTTTACTGGCATTGCTGGAGCTCTGATCCCCTGTAGGCTTGGTTATCTGAAAGGCACTTTAACTGTAGATCTTTACTTGATATATTTTTCTTTTCTTGCAAAAGTATGACTGACATTTGTCATTTTACCCATCTTCTATATCTTTACCTGTGGAGTTTTTTTTATTTTTTTTGTTTATCTACTAGCATCCAGCATACTGTAATGTGTTATGTTTGTGTATTATGCTGGATGTATGCTGTTGAGATGATGGAGTGCCTTTTCTCGGCCTCCCTGGTCCTGAAAATGGTGGTGGGTCAGTGAATTTCCGGTAAAATAAATAAATAAATAATAAAATAAATTGCCTGGAGGAACAAAATTTTTGGTGTCCCACAAGGGATGTCGCTGTCCATGTTTAAAGTGTAGACCTTGTAGATCTCTCCCACTGGTAGTTTCCTGCTGGTTGTCTGGGAAGCAGTGTTGTATTTACCTTTGTCTGTATGTCTCATCGGCCTAGCGGGTGGGGTGGGAGGTAGACGTTTGTTGATTGGACCTCCCACCAACATACGCCAGGTCTGAACATATGTTACCCATAACTGCTGTAACATAACCTAGGTATATACATGTGTATATTTACTGTAACATATATATATATATATATATATATATATATATATATATATATATATATATATATTTACATTAATATATACAGATATATCTGCATATATATTCATACATGTATATTCATATCTTGCTGTCTATAGATATATATATAGATATATATATATATATATATATATATATATATGTGTGTGTGTGTGTGTGTGTGTGTCTGTGTGTGTATATATATATATATATATATATATATATATATATATATATATATATATATATATATATATATGTCTATACACGGTTCTACCTGAGATAGTCGACACTCCAGAACACCGACAAGCGAATCGCGAGCGCCAGAAGATCGACAATGCAGAAGACCGACGCGACGGATGAAAACACTGACGCCGAGGATGCCGACATGGGAAAAGGCTGTGTAAGTATGCAGTAGTGACGGATGTTAGGGTGCGAGTAAGGTAAGTGTGGATATTGACGGTCTGTGGGGATAGGGGTGGGTTAAGTGAGTTAGGGTCAGTGCGCGGGTTAGGTAAGTGTGTGGTAGTGATAGTCTTTGGGTTAGGGCGGTTAAGTGAGTTAGGGTTAGGGAGTGGGTTAGGTAAGTGTGCGGTAGTGATAGTCTTTGGGTTAGGGGCAGGTTAAGTGAGTTAGGGTTAGGGAGTGGGTTAGGTAAGTGTGCGGTAGTGATAGTCTTTGGGTTAGGGGCAGGTTAAGTGAGTTAGGGTTAGGGAGGGTTAGGTAAGTGTCTAGTGATAGTCTTTGGGTTAGGGGTGGCTTAAGTGAGTTAGGGTTATTAGCTGAGTATGTGATAGTGACGGACCTTAGGGTTAGGGTTTGGGTTAGGGTTGTAGATAGTTGTGTATGTGAGGTTTAGTGTGGGTTTGTAGGGATTTTGGTGTGCTTGTGTTGTGTGTGTGGTTTTTGGACAGGGGATGTGTTTTGTTGTTGATTGTTGTTACTGTGGTGTGTGCATTGTATGCGGTTTCGTGTTTGTATACCGTCGGTTATTTCGTTGTCGGGCATGTGAGGTTTCGTGTTTCTGCACTGTCGATTATGTGGTGTCGGTGATTGCGTTGTCGGTGTTCTGGGGTTTCGATTATGTCAGGTAGAACCCTATACACACACACACACACACACACATATATATATATATATATATATATATATATATATATATATATATATATATATGGATCTACCTGAGTAGATCGAAACATCATAACACCGACAAAGCGCCAGAAGATCGACAAGGCAGAAGACCGACGGAGGAAGACACCGACGCTGAGAACACTGAGATGGGGAAAGGATGTGTAAGTATGCAGTAGTGATGGCCGTAGGGTGTAAGGTAAGTGTGCGATGTTGACGGTCTGTAGGGGTAGGGGTGGGATAAGTGAGTTAGGGTTAGGGTTAGGTAGAGTAAGGTAAGTAAGTGTGCGATGTTGGCGGTCTGTAGGGATAGGTGGGATAAGTGAGTTAGGTTAGGGTTAGAGCGGGTTAGGTGAGTGTGCGATAGTGATGGACCTTAGGGTTAGGGTTTCGGTTAGGGTTGTAGATAGTTGTGTATGTAAGGGTTAGTGTTGGTTTGTAAGGATTTTGGTGTGCTTGTGTTGTGTGGGTTTTGGATAGGGGATTTGTTTTGTTTGTTGTTATGATGTGTTGAGTGTATATGGTGTCGTGTTTGTGAACCGTCGATTATGTGGTGTCGGTGAAGTGCTTGTCGGTGTTATGAAGTTTCGATCTAGTCAGGTAGATCCATATATATATATATATATATATATATATATATATATATATATATATATACATCTGTGTGTCAATACATTCCCTGCTCATATGCACTTACACATGCGTAATGGTGTTTATATATACTTCACTAGCATACTAGTGCCTTATTCATTATAACACCGACACTTCACTCCAGTTATCTTGTAATCGGTATTTAGCACGTTATACAGCGGACAGATGTTGCAATATGTTCATGCATGTATTACCGATGGTAATTGGAATGTGATACAGTGTGATTCGACCCATCCCTCTTCTGCCCGGCCTATTATTCCATCAACTGTCGATGTTTGTATGTGCACATTCCTATTATTTATGTCAGCAAATGGAATGCATGTGTCAAAGAAATTGTACTTCAACATATTGTTGTCTGCATGTGTGTAATCATATATACCTATTACGAACTAGCTGACCTCCATGGGGTGGTCCATTAGAACCGGCCCATCCAACCCTGGCATGCCTGGATCCATAATTGCATACCCTTAGTTCCTCCACCCCACCCATGTTGAATTTACACACGTAACATCCATTATCCACTTGTTATCTCAGACATGACACACATTTACACATTGCCCTCTCCAGAGTGTTTGGGGCCCTACACACATTTTGTCCCGCCTCATGTTTTCACAGGGTCTCCTGCCATGTATATTTGCACATACGTGCGTTTCCTGGGGTTATGGAATACAGCCATTTGCGCTTTCCAATTTTTGGAGGTCCCAGCATGGGAGTACATTCCGTCTGTGTGTAAAGTAGACTTAGCAATTCAACAATGTTACTTCCACTGGTAAAACCCTGCCTGTGGTGTGAGTAGCGGTGCTCTGCTCACTCCTGGGCAGCTTTTTATGACATACACTGAAAGCACTATATAATACCAAAATTGCTCTTGATTCCCTTCACATCTCTTGTGTATGCTTTATTGTTACGACATTCATTCTTCATATATATATATATATATATATATATATATATATATATATATATATATAATTTTAAATTGAGTTGCTGGTTACTGAGATTTGTCTGCATACATCAACTGGACATAAGCTGATTTAAGTATATTTTCTGCACTTTTTGTGGTTTTATAATTTGGACTGTGATTCCTCATATCTAGCTCTGTTGAAACTGTCTTGTGTGTATCTCTGAAGCTCTGCAGTAGTTGTTAGACTGCTTTAAAATTCCTTTAAGTGTTAATTAACTTGGGGGGTTTCTGCTAACATTAAAATCTGTGTTGCTTACATTTCTAGTAATCATTTTAAATAGAGTTGCTGGTTACTGAGATTTGTCTGCATACATCAACTGGACATAAGCTGATTTAAGTATATTTTCTGCACTTTTTGTGGTTATATAATTTGCACTGTGATTCCTCATATCTAGCTCTGTTGAAACTGTCTTCCCCACCCCCCTCCCTGTTCTTGGTTGTAGTTTAAATTTGGTGGCTTTTGCAGTGCCCACCCACTAGTCCCATATCTTTACCGCATTCTACCTAATAAACCCTTTCTGCACTTGCTTTTAGTCCTTTTTAATTTAATTACATTTTTTCAAACTGCGTGTGGACTAATATTGCTACATATTCAAGTGTGCCAGCTTGCACTGCATGTGAATTGTTTTTACTACTGTTTTTGCTACTTTTCTGAAAAAAAAAATATATATCTGCTTTTACTGTATTTGTGTTTCTTCCTACTTTATTTTGCTTTTGCGTCATCTTAAAAGTACTCAGTTGTATTTATTACTTCTTGGTGTAACTCATTCTAAGCCTTTTAGTTTAAGCACTTGGGCTTCAGACCAGTTGTTTTTCATTAGGAAGGTTTGTGGTCTGCACTGTAGTGGCAGGACAGGTAGCTTACATCCTTCTAAGTTGGAAACTGCTGATTGAGGGCTCAGTGTCAGTTATTCTAAAAGTGTATTAATTCTGATTTAAGTGCTTGGGCTTCAGGCCAGTTGTTTTACACTAAAAGGGTTCGTGGTCTGCACTCTTGTGGGAGGAGAGGCTGGACTCTGCCCTTCTGAGCTGGGAATTTCTGGTTAAAGGCTTATAGTGCCTGCATATTTGAACTGCTTCTTACTGAAATTGGTACACCTCGTTTGCTGTAGCGTAGACTAGATCCAGGCCTGCTGAATCTTACTTTGTTTGTATAACTTGAGCACTAATCCAGGCATTCTTCAAAGTATTCAATTGTATTTATTACTACTTGGTA